>NC_091631.1:1500000-1694011 GCF_027580195.1 Bos mutus | reverse complement strand
ATACATATATCATGTGATATTTGTTTTTCTGTGTGGGACTTACTTCAGTCAGTGTGACAACCTTTAGATCCATCCAGTTTGTTGCAAATGGCATTATTTTTCTTTTTATGGCTGAGCAATACACTGTTGTACATTTTTACCACATCTTCTTTATCCATTCCTCTGTTGATGGACATTTAGGTTGCTCCCATGTCTTCAGTTCAGTTCAGTCACTCAGTCGTGTCCGACTCTTTGCAATCCCTTGAATCACAGCATGCCAGGCCTCCCTGTCCATCACCAACTCCCGGAGTTCACTCAGACTAACGTCCATCAAGTCAGTGATGCCATCCAGCCATCTCATCCTCTGTCGTCCCCATCTCCTCCTTCCTCCAATCCCTCCCAGCCTCAGAGTCTTTTCCAATGAATCAACTCTTCTCATGAGGTGACCAAAGTACTGGAGTTTCAGCTTTAGCATCATTCCTTCCAAAGAAATCCCAGGGCTGATCTCCTTTAGAATGGACTGGTTGGATCTTCTTGCAGTCCAAGGGACTCTCAAGAGTCTTCTCCAACACCACAGTTCAAAAGCATCAACTCTTCGGTGCTCAGCTTTCTTCACAGTCCAACTTTCACATTCATACATGACCACAGGAAAAACCATAGCCTTGACTAGACGGACCTTTGTTGGCAAAGTAATGTCTTGGCTTTTGAATATGCTATTGAGGTTGGTCATAACTTTTCTTCCAAGGAGTAAGAGTCTTTTAGTTTCATGGCTGCAATCACCATCTGAAGTGATTTTGGAGCCCAAAAAAATAAAGTCTGACACTGTTTCCACTGTCTTGGTATTGTAAGTAGTGCTGCAATGAACATTGGGGTGCATGTATATTTTTTAAATTATTGTTTTTCAGGATATATGTCCAGGAGTGGGATTGATGGATCATATGGTAGATCATGTCACTGGATCATCAGTCACTAAATTTGTGGTAATTTGTTACAACAATAATAGGAAACTAATACAGCATAGATCTAAAATCTTATTGAAAATATGAAGTTATGCTATACAACTCGACTTAACCAAGTTTCTGTGATAAAAAGCTAGTTAGAAAACCAAACTTTCACTGATGGTCACATAATTGAATTCAGTATAGTATCTCAAAGCACTTTTAAGGGTACCCAAGACCAAAAGTAATGATGCTGAAGCATTTTGAAAGATCCTTTGGGAAACTTTGTAGGAAGAAGAGAAGAACACCAGAGAAGAGACTTCCAAGGAGGCATTTTATTTTCAAATTAGAAGCATGAAAAAGCAAAATTCTTCCCTGAAAGAAGTCTTCTTCAAAGAAGAAAATGGGATATGTTAGCACTCATGATTGACACTGGGTAATTTCAGCTCTGAGACATTTTTTACCGTAAAGGAAAAGCATGACAGCAAGGAGCCCAGCTTCTAATGTTTTGTAATATACAAGAGGAAGAAGACAAAACTATTACAGCAGTGTGGCCTGAGCAGCGCCCGAGCCCCAGATAAGCGGATGGCTTTGTTGCTCATGTAGACTACCACGTTTGTTTGCACTGATGTTTTTCCCTGATAAGAAACACTTGAAATGGACAATAGCACCATCAGCAGTATTTCTTGGGGTGCATTTCCACTGATGCCAGCCACAAAGAACATTTTGAAACCAAAACTGAGCAATGCCTGATGACTTTTTTCTTTATCTTTTGCCACATGGATATAAAACGGTATTTTTTTTTTTTTGAAAAAAAAATGCTATACTGTGACAACCCATTTGCCACATGTGGCCTTGGCCTTGGTATTTGGGGAAAGTGTAACCCATTCTTATCTCACAGGACTGTTCTGTCAGAAACCAAGAGATGGGTTTCCCTTCTGAACTCAGAACACCAAATCCTGCAAAATTCTGGAGACAGCATTCAACATATTTCAAGCTCTTCTCGTTTTTTCCCAATTCCCAGTGCTCATTCACAAGTCTTGCATGCAAGACATCCAAGAAGATGTTCTGAAAGGTTTCTTTCCTGTGAAGAAAAGAATGTAAATGTATTCAGCCAACATTTAGAAAGCACCAGGATGGCAGAAAATATGACACCTCCCTTTCCTTAAGGATCCACAGCCCAGAGGAAGAAATAGATGTACACTACACACACACACACACACACACACACACAACTATTTATATGCCTGCTTCAAAATGTTTCCCAAATAATTGAAAGTGAGAAAATCCTCGGTCATTTATGATACATTTAATAGCAGAGAGTTGGCTAGATATAGTATAGCATATCTCAAAAAGTCCAACCAAACATCCCATCAAAGGAGAATAACAGTGTATGTTCCTAAAAGAGCAAGGACTATAAGCGGTGCAACCTTCCATGGGGCTGAATTTTCTTTAAAGTTTCTTGTATGAAAAATGTGGCATTGAGAGGTACAAGTTATGATGTATAAAAGGGATAGGCTACAAGGATATACAGTGCAAGGAAACATATTTATTATGTTGAGAAGACTTTTAAATGAAATATAGCCTAAAAAATATTGAGCCTCTATACTGTACACCTGAAACTAATATGATGTAAATCAACTAAACTTCCATTTAAAAATTGAGATGTCAAATTATACTTCACAAAATATCTAAATACACAAGATAATGTTTCTTCCAACAGATAGTTAACAAAATGTACATCTCAGGGAGATGAGAGCCATGTTGATCTTATGGCTTCATGTGTCCCGAAACCCATCATCACATACCACTAGAGAAGTACAAAAATGCAGTTTCAGGAGCAGAAACATAGGAAAAAAGGATATTGGATTTTTTTTGTGTGTGTGATAATAATCAGGATTTTAGCCCTGATTCTATTATTGGACAAGTTACCTGAGACTGCATTTTCTCATCTGCAAAATCAGCATAACATCTTCTGTGGGAAGGAGTGATTGGTGCAGAAGGAAGATCTCAAAGCAATTCTCCCCCTTCTCAAGGAGGAAGAGTTTCCAGGAACCTGTCAGTTTCAAAGTCACTTCACATTTGCCATTGGGTGGGGTCACAAGGGCTCTCAACTGTCTACACAAAGGTGAGGCTTTCTCTCTATCATCCTCAAACTGATTTTGGTCTTACTTCCTCAAAGGTCTCCAGCATCCTCATGTGCCTTCCTCTTGTGCTACAGTTAGACCCAGAGGGGTAAGATATCCAAATATATATTTGGGTTTAGAGGAAATAAAGAACTGCCTTAGGACAGGCACTTCATTCCAGATTTCCAGTTATATTGTCAAGTATTATTTAATCCCTATCTACCATTTTTCTCCATGCAAACATGTCTTTAATGAGTCTCATGGGAACACAGTTGAGTCAGAGCAGGGTTAAAATATTATTGACTCTCCTGGCTAAATCAATTCTATGTATTTAGTGTATATTTAGATTTTATTTATTTTTTGATGTTACTATTATTAAGCATAAATGGATATCAGTGGAAAATAATTGTTTCCTTTTTCTCTGATTCCTTATCACACAGTTACCTTCTCCAGAGGCATCTAGTGATGTGACACATTTATGTAACTTTCCAGAGGTGTTGTTTGGAATTTCAGATGTGCTCTACTGTGATGGCACACTGGCTACATGATTCTGCCCATCTTAGTTGTTGCTGATGTTGTTGCTTCACTAAGAATATATTTTTGCTGTTGCTGTTGCTTCAGAATATATTTTTGGAGTTGTTTCTTATTAGTTCACAGAGGGCTGCTTCATTCTTTTTAATGGCTGTATATTATCCCAGCATTTGGACTGCACCATAGTAAATCTATCCATGTCCCTACTGAAAGACGGGTTTTTTTCATATGCTATGCTATCATATGTTCATACATCATGCACACCATCCAATTTGGTAAAATCTTCCATTTAATGCATGTATTATTTTACCCAGGCATTTCAATTCTAGGAGTTCAGTTTTCAGTAATACTTATACAACTTGTGCGATGATCTATTTGTGAAGACATTTATTGCAGAATTTTTTTTATCAGGAAGAACTGGAGAGAAATCAAGTGTGTAAATACGGGCACACAGAATTGTACATCTCCCTCTTGTGGTCTATGCAGCTGTCAACATAAATGAAGGATGCCTGTACGAGCTTACGTGAAAGCTGTGTATAACACACTGCTAAATGAAAAGAGTAAACTGCAGTAGAGGCATGCATATGTTGTGGAGAAAAAACCAACAAAACAACTCATACATACAGAGTTCTAAAAGCAATGCTAAGAGTATCTACACGGGGACAGAAAGATTTTTGGAAATCCAAGTGAGCGAGCCTTCACTTTTTACTTTGTACATTTGTATCCTTTGCATAGGGCTTCCCTGGTGGATCAGTGGTAAAGAATTCTGCACTGCAAGAGATTCAGGTTTGATCCCTGGGTTGGGAAGATCCTTTGGAGAAGGAAATGGCAACCCACTCCAGTTTTCTTGCCTGGGAAACCCACAGACAGAGGAGCCTTGCGGGCTACAGTCCATTGGGATTGCAAAAGAGTCAAGTACAACTTGGTGACTACACACACACACACACACCCCCAGACTTTGCATAGTATGAAGTTTTTTTTTTTTTTGGTCAAAAAATGAATAGTTTCAGTGAAAGTTTTTCAATTCCACCATGATGTCCAATATTCTTCCAGGAGCACTTTTGTGAGATCTAAGGAAGTTGATATGTGGAAAAGAACCTACTCTAACGAAGTTCCTGCCCAAGCTCAGCAAACATTACCTAATACGGTTCCCTTTCTTACCTGTGTAGCTCTGAACACCATTATAATTTAGTCTCAGATCCTACATTTACAAGTCTGGCCCATAGGGCAACTGAACTAGTCTATCAGAAATTTCAGAAGCAAAAGGTAAAAATCTCACCTTTTATCTTCAAGCACTTTAGGAATTTTTAATAACTTCATCAAATCCATCTTGTCACCACTCGATGCCTCAAGTGTTGGTTTTTCAAACACAAAAAGCACGGTTCTCAGATAATCCACCTGCACTGATTTTGAAGCTGCAACTTTTTGTATTGCCTCGCCCAAGCTCTCTTGACATCCTGTAGAGAGGAGAAAAGCAAGCATCATTCCCCCCTTTCATATCTACTATAAATTAAACGGGACATCTTTGGCTTTAATTTAGACCGGTCACCTTGAATCTGGAAGGCTTGTTCCCAGTTGATGACCTGCGGGCACGCTAGGACTTCCTCTAACTTGTCAGGAGCTTTGGTGAAGATGTGGTAAGTGTTGGTATAATAATCCAGGTCATCCTTCATCTCCTGACGTAACAAACACCAATCACATTTACATAGTGATATCATTCACAAAATGCTTTGCCTGTGTCCCGAGTGCTAGAGACTAATTTACTGGATAGGCTTTGTTGTTGTTGTGTGAGAGAGGTACAGACATTTCCGTGGACTCCCTTGTAGAACAAGCCACTGGAAGGGGCTCCTTCCTGGTGGTGCCCCGGAGTCAACTGCCCTTGGGACGACGGGCAAGCAGTCCCAGCGTCTGAGATGGAAAGTGCAGCAGAAAGAGTGCGTGTTAAAAGCCTAAGAGAGTGGGGGCCTGAGGGTGGAGGGCTGGGGTCCAGGCTCCTGGTCTGTGAGAAGGTGACGCCTCCGCTAATTCTGAAAGTGAATTCCCAGGCGGCGCTGGTGGCAAAAAACCCGCCTGCCAGTGCAGGAGACGTAAGAGATGCGGGTTCAATCCCTGGGTCGGGAAGATCCCCTGGAGGAGGGCACTGCACCCCACTCCAGTATTCTGGCCTGGAGAATGCCATGGACAGGGGAGCCTGGCAGGCTACAGTCCACTGGGTCACAAAGAGCAGGGCACGACTGGGCCACTGACACTTTCAGGTTAGTTCTGGCCCAGCCCTCTGGAGCTGGCACGGTGATCAGGGCTCGGTGTGCCCGTGAGAACAGAGCACTGATAGAAAAAGTCCCCACGCCGAGCCATGGCCCCAGAGCCCACAGAAGCACCCGGGCGCAGGGCCTGCTGTGCCCCCAGCCGCCTGTCTGCCCCCTGCTGCTGGCTCGCCCCCGGGGGCCACTGCAGGCAACACTGTGTTCTAGCACCTCTGATGACTATCTATACGGATAAGGAGGACGGGCCTGTTAAAGTACCGCTACTCCGGGAAGGATGGGATTCGCGACTCATACTCCCCTGAAAGATGAAGACGCTCTTATGAAACAAACATGGCGTCTACTGTTTCACAAACCTCTGACATCGTCATTTTTGTCAACTTCATCTTCTGTGTTAGGAAAGCAGCGGTCTTACTCAGCACTTACTCAGCACTGCTCGAAGTATTGTCAGATTGCGGTATCGAGTCACAGGGAAAGCAAAACATTTCCTGACCATTTGCAACCGCAGGCATCCAGGTTGAGGTGGATGCCTCTCATCCGAGTCTTGACAGGAGACAGCTGACTGTCTCTAGAGCGACTTCCAGGTCCCGGACTATTGGCTCTGCAGTCTACTCCCGCGCTTTGTCTCACCATCCTGCCCTCTCCTCCAAGCAACCCTTCCCAAATCTGCATGATCAGATGTGTCAAGATCCTTCCCCCCACCCCCCACCCCGCAGGCCCCTCGCTGCAGCCCCTCATCCCCGTCCTGAGGGTGAGTGGCCTGACCCTCAGGAGCCAGGGTCTCACCTCCTTCTGAGGCCGTATGACGACTGTCTGATACTCTGGCCAGGCGTCCACCAGCACCTCCAGGTTGAACGGGTTTTTATTTCTAATGTGGAAAAGGGCGCCATACACCTACAAGAGCAACAACAAAGCAGCAGAGGATGACGTTTCTCTTTGAGACAGGGTCTTGCCTGTGGCACAGGAAGTAAAAGCAGGAGTTAGAAGGACTTGATGGGGGACTTCCCTCATAGTCCAGGGGCTAAGACTACCCCCTCCCCCAGTGCAGGGGGCCCAGGTTTGATCCCTAGTCAGGGGACTGGATCCCACCTGGCGCAGCTAGGGGCTCACATGCTGTGGCAAGAGATCCCACGCACGAGAGAGGCCCGGTGCAGCCACAGAAGCAAATAAACATTTTTTTAAAAGAAGGACTTGAAACAGCAGGACTGGTGGTTCCAGGATGGCACGTTGGAGTATTCATTGAAAGACATACTGCAAAATGGTGCAGGGAGGATCCCCCAAAATCCAAGTTAATAACAAACGAACTGGCTTCTCTAACATGTATTCATTCATTTTTTGAAAAATCCATACTATTGATATTTTTCCTATTTTAAACGTTAATAACACACCATTTATTCAGCATCTGTCTATTTATATCAAATTTGTGTCAAATATGGAGAATTCAAAGGTGGATATGATGTAGCCACTTCCTCCAAGTTAAATCTACAAGGGCAAAGAGATACACAGTCTAATCTTAAAAAGGCATGTGTTCTAATAGGTCTGTGCACATGGTCAGGTGGGGTCACAAAAAGGCAAAGTCACTACCCGTCCAGAAGTGGTGGGAGACTTACAGAAAAACTAACATTTAAATTGGACCATGAAAAATAAATGAACCTGGTGAAGTAAAGAGAAGAGGAAGATCAGCAATTTCCGTTAGGAGAAGGAACGTGATTGGCGGCTTGAAGGTGCTGAGATTCAATCCCACCTGCTGAACTGTGAGGGGTCAGTGATCATAATGCATAGCACATCTTCCATGTTGGGAAATGAAGAGACTTTTTAGATAAACGTTTGTATATCCAGTTAAGGAGTATGGGCTTTATGCTTTGGACATGAACCACCACTAGCATTTTAAAGCAAGGGAGTGATATGATCATATGTGTGTCAGATAGATACTCTGGTTATCAAGTTGCAGGTGACCAATAGCTTGGAACAGTTAAGGAAATCCACTAAACATAGCAGCAGAATTGGTTCAAAAGATATTGTAGGGTCTCTCCTGGTGGTCTAGTGGCTCAGACCCTGAGCTCCCAGTGTGGCAGGGAGCAGGCTCGACCCCTGGTCAGGGAACTAGACCCTGCATGCTGCAGCTAAGACCTGGTGCAGATAAATGAGCAAAAATCGATTTTAAAAAGATATTGTGCATGTATGGCTGAGTCCCCTGTGCTGTTCACCTGAAACGGCCATGATGTGGCTAATCAGCTATACCCCAGTACAAAATAAAAAGTTTCTTTAAAAGATACTGAAGAATCCCCAGGGAAGTAAAGGAGGTGATTGGACGTGGGTGTTAAGATAGTCCCAGGCAGAAGGAATCTTGGGCTTGCACCTCCATCTGCCCTGGAGAGTCCTGAGCCCGAGTCTATCTTCTTCACACCTTAGTCCTCTCTTCCCCCATCTCCCCCTACTCCCTTACCTTCAAGGACTCAGGGATGCTCTCTTCCAAGGATTCATACAAAATCTGAAGCTGCTGGGGTTCACGAAGCACAAACATCTTGTGTAGCACCCAAGCCCCTTCCCTGAGGAAGACACTCTGAGAAAAGAAACACACCAACAAAAACACCTGGAGATCTGAGACAGGTATCCCGGAAGAGCAAGAAGGAGAAGTCCCTGAGGACAGCCACGCAGTGCTCGAGGTACAACACGGTACCCAAGGTTGTGCCCAAGTACCAACTGGCGAAATCCAGAAACTGGAACTGTATGTTAGCAACCTTGAAAACAGAGAAAACCTTGTATTCAATAATTCCACTTCTAGGAACTCATACCAAGGAGATAATAGCAGACACCTGTAAGAATGTAAACATAAGAAAATTTACCATAGTATTATGACACTGTAAATTTAGAAACGATCTGAAATCCGTTATAGGAAATTGGTGAAGTTAATGACGGCATATCCAAATAATGGATCACCAGGTAGCCATTAAAATGATGTCTTCAAAATGGATTTAATGACACAGGAAAATATCCATGTCATAAAATAAAGAAGAGATGTGATATCATCCCAAATTAGTACTCACCTCAAATTCATTCTGAAACAACGTAGTATATAAGTAAGATACACTTATGAACATTCTTCAGTCTCATATACACAAATATCTGACTGCATACATAATTATATAATATATATATATTACATGTACTCGATCAAGGAATATAGGATACTTAAAGACATTCTACAAGAGTAGCCATATCTTCTAAAAATTAACAAATACAAGAAATTCCAAGCAATTTTGATGGCTTATAGGAGAGGTGGCAAATTTTTTTAAATCTTAACAATCCTGAAAAATCCAACATCCTGTGTATGTGTGTATGTGTGCTCAGTCATGTCCAACTCTTTGTGACCCCATGGACTGCAGCCTGCCGGGCTCCTCTGTCCTGGAATTTTCCAGGCAAGAATACTGGAGCAGGTTGCTATTTCCTTCTCCAGGAGATCTTCCCAACCCACAGATGGAACCCATATCTCTTGCATCTCCTGCATTGGCAGGCAGATTCTTTACCACTAGTGCCACCTGAGAAGCCCCATATGTGTGGGGGAAAAAAAGTGAAAGTGTTAGTTGCTAAGTTGTGTCTGACTCTTTGTGACCCAATGGACGGTAGCTCCTCTGTCCATGGAATTCTCCAGGCAAGAAATACTGGAGTGGATTTGGACTTAAGCCTCCTGCTTCTGGTTTTCAGTATTATTTTTACAGTAGTCTCAAGACTTCTCCTTCTATACAGCACCACAGATAAAATATCTAGGTTAAAGATGAAAAGTTTCTCCACAGTGAGGGACACCCAGGGAGGTTCACAGAGTTACCTGGAGAAGAGAAGAGGGAGGAGGGAGTTAGAGGTGACCTGAATGAGATGAGGTGGAATCAAAAGAGGAGAGAGCAAGCTAGCCAGTGATCACTTCCTTATGTGTGCTCCACAGTCTGGGCTGCTCAAAGATGTTCATGGAGTTATACAGAGAAGAGAAGAGGGAGGAAGGAGACAGAGGTGGCCAGGAGGATAAAAGGGGGGAATGAAAAGGAGACAGATCCAGCCAGTAATCAGTTCCCTAAGTGTCCTCCACCGTCTGGAATACACAGAGATTCAGAGAGTTGAGTAGAGAAGAGAAGGGGGAGGGAGGAGACAGAGGCGACATAGTGGAGAGAAAGGAGAGTCCAAAGGGGGAGAGAGCAGTCAAGCCAGTAACCTCACTCCCAAGTAAAAATAGGTACTGAAGATTGGGTTCTTAAAGGTACAAAATTGATAACAAATATCAAAAAGCAAAGATTAAAATTCTAGAGTAGAGGTTGGATTTTCAAAAATACAATATTAAAGAAAACAAGAAGCAGAAAAAAAAAACAAAGTCACAAAAGTTATTAAATATATATATATGAAGTTTGCTTTAAAAAATAGTCTTTTTTTGAAAAGTAATAGTAGGTTATAAAAATGAAAATTAAAGGAGTAATAGAGGACTTAAAAATTGAAAAAAGTTAAAAGAAGAAGAAGAAAAAAGAAAAGAATGATTGTAAAAATAGTAAAAATATATCTAGGACCTTCTCTGGTGTTGTTGTGGGCAGTGTGGGGTCAGTTCATTTTCTGACAGTTTCTTGGTCTGGCTTATATTTCTCAAGATCTATAGGCCCCTTCCTATGTAGTCGGTACTAACCACAGGGTTTTAATCTATTGCACCTGTCACTTCCAAGGCAGTTTCCTCGGTTTTAGCCTCTGTTTGCTGGTCTCTTCAGTGTCTGATTTCTGCCCTGACACAAGGCGGGGGGTGGTGGTGGTGGACACTTTTTTAGGCTCACTTGTTCAGTCGCGCTGTGGGGAGGGAGGGAGGCTGCAAACAAATAACACTGGCATGAGCTCGTAGTGTCTCAGCCACACTGGGCCTGCCCCCACTCACAGCGTGTGCACCCTCCCTGCCCACACAGCTCGGGCTCTGGGTTGCTCTGCCGGGAACTGTCCCAGGCTGGCCCTGGGCTGCATGCACCTCCCAGGTCTAAGCTGCTCAGGTTCAGGCACTCAGGTAGTCCTCAGCACTGTTAATAATAGCCAGGACATGGAAGCAACGTAGATGTCCATCAGCAGATGAATGGATAAGAAAGCTGTGGTACATATACACAATGGAGTATTACTCAGCCATTAAAAAGAATACATTTGAATCAGTTCTAATGAGGTGGATGAAACTGGAGCCTATTATACAGAGTGAAGTAAGCCAGAAAGAAAAACACCAATACAGTATACTAATGCACATATATGGAATTTAGAAAGATGGTAACCACAACCCTGTATGCGAGACAGCAAAAGAGACACAGATGTATAGAACAGTCTTTTGGACTCTGTGGGAGAGGGAGGGGGAGATGATTTGGGGGATGATTTGGCATTAAAACATGTATAATGTCATATAAGAAACAAATCGCCAGTCCAGGTTCAATGCAGGATACAGAAAGCTTGGGGCTGGTGCACTGGGATAACCCAGAGGGATGGTATGGGGAGAGAGGTGCAAGGGGGGGTTCAGGATGGGGAACACATGTACACCCGTGGCGGATGCATGTTGATGTATGGCAAAACCAATACAATATTGTAAAGTAAAAAAATAAAATAAAATAATAATTTAAAAATTAAATAAAAATAAAAAAATAAAGAAGAATCTGAATTAGAAAAAAAAAAATATAAGTGGCAAAGTAAATATTTGAGAATGAGATGATGACACTCGAAACTGAATTTGTGGAATCTAGGTGAGAGAAGGGGTTTCCCTGATGCCTCAGATGGTAAAGAACCCACCTGCATTGCAGGAGACCCGGGTTTGATCCCTGGGTTGGGATGGTTCCTGGAGAAGAGAAGGGAATGGCAACCCACGGCAGTATGCCTGCCAGGAGAATCTCCATGGACAGAGGAGCTTGGCCAGCTGCCATCCACGGGGTCGCAAAGAGTTGGACATGACTGAGCAAAACTAACACTTTTACTTTCAAGAGAGAGAAAGAAAGAAGCAAAATAGGAGACAGGTCCAACCAAGTGGGAAAAGATGTAGAGTGTAGGATGAGTTTACTTTATGAGGCTAAAAGAACAGCAGTGGTGATGGACAGGGAAATATTCATAGAATAGAGTGTTGGAATGAGGAATTAGGCCGTTAGAGGTGAGGGTGTCAGGGGTAGATCAGTTCTGGATAGATGGATGTAGGTTTCAAATCGACAGAGTAGGAGTCGGGAAGGGACTGGGAGCTGCAGGTGTCATAGCCATCACCAGAATGTGGCTGGTGTTTGAGGGTCAAGTGCCGAACATATCAATAAACAGAGTGAGGTCTGGCAGAAAGCAGCCTGAAAGAGTAAAGCTTCATCTTAGCCACGTGGCCCAGCACTCAAAGGAAGACGTTTGCTATGCAAGTAACACTTTCAAAGCATGGATTGAAGACCAGGGGTATGCGGACTCTCATCTTTACTCAGGATTCCTATGGGTGCCTGAAGGGTGGCAGGGAAAGGCATGGGCCGATCAGTAGTCTATAATTCAGGGAAAGGATCAGAGAAGCCTGACAGTTCAAAACACTGGCTTTGTACTCAAAATACTTTATTCTCAAAGGACTTTCTAGCTCCAGGGACCTACAATTTCCTTGAGAAACTCATTCTCAGCCCTGGGACGCTGGTGAGTGCGCTTCCAAGGTTTGCAGGGGGGAAATGAATGAGCAAATACACATTCTCTAGAATCAGGCTTCCCTGATGCCTCAGCTGGTAAAGAATCCACCTGCAAGGCAGGAGACCCCGGTTTGATTCCTGGGTTGGGAAGATCCCCTGGAGAAGGGATAGGCTACACACTCCAGTATTCTTGGGCTTCCCTGGTGGCTCAGCTGGTAAAGAATCTGCCTGCAATGTGGCAGACCCGGGTTCAATCCCTGGGTTGGGAAGACCCCCTGAAGAAGGGAAAGACAACCCGCTCTAGTATTCTGGCCTGGAGAATTCCATGGTCTGTAAAATGAATGAACAAATACATTCTTTAGAATAGGACCCTACTTAATTGAAAGGCTGAGAAGAGACAAGAGTTTGGCTGTCTAAAACAATTCTGCTTACCTGCAGTTTCTTTCTAGACGTGTGCAGAGCACCTTCTGCGGTTTCTCAGTGTGACAATGGAGAAATTTCTCTAAAGGCCACGAATAGTCTCACCCATAATAAATCCCACCTGATCAGGTTGTCCCTGTTTAGCATAAAGCTCCAAGTTGCGGACTCTTATTGAGCAAACCGGAGGTCCTGTTTGTTTACATGAATGAAGTCAGCGGCTTTGTGCACCAGAGGAAGACTGGGAACATGTTCCGTACTGAGCAAATTCTACATTTAGAAGTTTCCCACCACAGCTTCCACACTAGCGCTTGTAGCCAACTGGCTGATCCAAAGCAGTAATAATAAGGTAATTTGCAAAAATGACCTAGCTGCAGCAATATTCAAATACATCATTTGGGCAAACAAAAGATGGAAAATTTGGCTTCCTTGTGAAATACTCAGCCTCGTAACTTTAAACTCTTGTGACCTCAGTGCCTCCAGAGATTGAGATTCCTTGCTTCCAATGCAGGTGTCACAGGTTTGATCCTTGGTCGGGGAACTAGGATCCCACAAGCCACATGTCATGGCTAAAGATAAATATATATATATATATATATATATGTGTGTGTGTGTGTGTATATATATATATATATATATATTATTAATTAATTTTAAAAGTGAAATTTTTAAAATTCCTAAAAAAGTATGATCTACTTTAACATTTTGGAGACCCTGAAATAGGGGAAAGGGATATTAAGTCTTCAAAATCTTACCCATTTTCTGGAATGTTGTGAACCAACTTGAGAAGTTTTAATCATTCAGGAAATGAGAAAGGTAAATGTTATTGTCACACAAACAAGGAAGATGATGTTGAAAGGCAACATCGTCCCTGAGGTCACAAAGCTAGCCAGCATTAATGCCTCAAGCTGAAGCCAAAGGCCAGGATCTGTTATGAAACTATGATTCTTCAGTAAGCAATCCCTCACCCCTGGCTAGGTCATATCTCCTTACAAACCTACCTCATTCACTTCAGGCGACATATTAAAAACCACTAATGAGGATTTGGAACTCTCTGTCTACATACTTGCTAAGGACTAGGCACCATTTCCTTTCTTTTCCCTCTTGCCTATTTCAGTAATTCCATTTTTTGAATCAAAAATTGTTCACGTAACCTATGAAAGAATTTTTACATATTTGCAATTTTGTGTGATTAACTTGTTAACAAAGTTGCTCATAGTTACACAATTTATTAATTCATCCCCTTTTAAAAATTGTCTACTTCATGCCAGGAAATGCATAATTTTTTATGTGGTTCAGGTCGCACTGTGGATAGTGGAGGCTTGCATAGTTTTGAATATCACAGTAAGTACTTTCAAAGAGATACAACCACATTTAAAGTCACCAGCAGTTCAAGATCCTCCAGTTGAAGAACTTTTGCTGAGAGTTCAGAGGTACAGAGTCTGCTGCCTGACCTGAACTCATGAATTGAGAATCTGGCTGCTCTCTTGAATCAGCAAGTGAAGTGAAGTCACTCAGTCATGTCTGACTCTTTGCTACCCCGTGGACTGTAGCCCACCAGGCTCCTCTGTCCATGAGATTTTCCAGGCAAGAATACTGGAGTGGGTTGCCATTTCAAGAAGAACTTCTTTAGAAATTCTGATAGAGAGCAGATTTATCAAGGGGTCTCCCAGCCCAAGTGTCCTACTGTCTTTTTAGAAGCTGGCAGAGAAGACTCTGGAGAAGGAAATGGCAACCCATTCCAGTGTTCTCACCTGGAAAATGCCATGGACAGAGGAGCCTGGCAGGCTACAGTCCATGGGGTCACAAAGAGTCCGACACAACTTAGGGACTAAACCATCACTATCAGAGGAGACCCTGGTCCTTGAAAGACCATTAAAAAAACTGCCCTAAGGTTTGAAAGCAAGAGGAGCTCCAGGTGAATTCTCTAGGAAACCAGGAATTTACTGCCAGCCCAAAGCAGTGTGCAAACATGCCATCACCATCTCAAGGTGACCTTGAAGGAGTCCACTCTAACATATGTCAGGGTTGAGTGACCCTTTGACCTTTGAAAAGTGAAAAGAAAGTCAAAGTGAAGTCGCTGTGTCATGTCCAAGTCTTTGCGACCCCGTGGACTGTAGCCTACCAGGTTCCTCCGTCCATGGGATTCTCCAGGCAAGAGTACTTGAGTGGGTTGCCATTTCCTTCTCCAGGAGATCTTCCCAACTCCGGGACTGAACCTGGGTCTCCCACATTGTAGGCAGACGCTTTACCATCTGAGCCACCAGGGAAGTCCACCTTTGATCTTTAAGTCCCTTTCTAGGAGATCTTGGAAAGTCAAGTCTCCTCGGGATCTTAGGGATTTTTACAGACGAATGCTGACTGCCTCAGATGTGCAGTCCTTCTTGAGGCAGCTGCTGCATCTCAGTGTCACACTGCCAAAGGTTAAGGCCAGGACACCAGTGTGAAAGCAGAGTCCCAGAGACCCCTGAGACACTGCAAGAGAATGTGGGGGGCGAGTCTGCACCAGCCTTCCACAGCCACCCCGCCTTGCAGTCTCCAAGCTCCAAGAGAGTCGGTGCCTCCCAGAGGTTCAGAGAAGCCCAGTTCACTGCCTTTCATCATGGTATTAGGCATATTAAAGATGTGATATTAGGCATATTAAAAGTAAGACAGATAAAACAATTTTTAAATTATAGTAGCTTTATTATGTAGCTTTAAATGTGTTGTTGTTGTTGTTCAGTCACTCAGTCATGTCTGACTTTTTGCGACCCCATGGACTGCAGCACGCCAGGCTTCCCTGTCCATCACCATCTCCCAGAGCTTGCTCAGACTCATATCCATTGAGTCAGTGATGCCATCCAACCATCTCATCCTCTGTCATCCCCTTCTCCTCCTGCCTTCAATCTTTCTCAGCATCGGGGTCTTTTCCAATGAGTCGGCTCTTTGCATCAGGTGGCCAAAAGTATTGGAGCTTCAGCATCAGTGCTTCCCATGAATATTCAGGGATAATTTCCTCTAGGATTTACTGGTTTGATCTCCTTGCTGTCCACCTGTACATTCCATATATTTATGCCTTTGGCAACAAAAAAGAGCAAGGGTTACTACCATGGAACACTTGTGAGTGTTTTGGCTCACAAGACCAGCACAGGACTTATGGAATGTTAATTCAGAGTGGACTCTTGACAGGTATACTTGATAGTGAATATTTTGTTTCAGTTCTGTCAGCATGCCTGTATATATCACCTCATTGGGAAGTCACACCAGAAGACCGAGTTTGGGACTCTTTGTGAAAGTGGGGCCAATCGCATGAGACCCCCCATCCCACTATCCCTTCATGATGGACCTGCAGAGCCCCCGAGCTTGGGGGGAAGTCCAGGCTAGACAGCCAGGAGGGACCATGGATCAGAAGGGAGAGAGGTCACTGGAAATGCAGCCTGAAGTTGTCGAAGCTGAGTAGTATGGACGTGGTGCCTGTGAAAGCACAGCTCACTGCCACCCTCCAGACAGCCCACCTTTCCTCTGGAGACCAGGCTACCATAATCATTTCAAGAAGTTATCCTGTGACTAAAGAATTAACATAATGCGATGTGTGGGTTTCCCTGGTGGCTCAGTCAGTAAAGAACTCGCCTCAAATGCATGAGACCCAAATTCAATCTCTGTGTTGGGAAGATCCCCTGAAGAAGGGAACAGCAACCCACTCCAGTATTCTTGCCTGGAGAATCCCATGGACAGAGGAGCCTGGTGGGCTACAGTCCATGGGGTCTCGAAGAGTCAGACACAACTGAGTGCCTTACACACAATGACTATCAGAGCCACACTGGTCCCTTCAGAAAGCCCGGAGGCAGTGATACATAAACCCTTTTGTTCCGATCCCCAGGCTAGATGCATCAGAAAAGGTGACTTGAAGTGTCTTCAGAATGACCACTCTTAAAAGGCAGAGGGTTCTGGGTAGACCCTAGCCCTCTGCACCTTGTAAGCCTGGGCTGAGCTCCAGAGAGACTCCAGAGCTGATGGTGAAGGCTGCTACAAGGAAGACTACTTTGGCCAAGGGATCAGAGAACCTGGCAAGCTCAATAGCCCTGCAAATAGAAGGCGAGTCCAGCAGGAAGCTGCACTCCTGGCCAAGACCCCGAGACAGAGTGTGGAAGAAGTTCAGGTGGCCTGGAGGCAGATTAAAAATAGCACTGGCACCAGAATTAGACAAGGAAGTACAGATCATGTGTTAGCCACTGCCTTACCTTCAATAAATCATCTTTAGAGCCTTAGTTTCCTCACCTATAAAATAAAGGTGACCTGGGCTCTTGGGAGTACTAAAAAAGATGTTGTATATGAAGGTAGCTAACAAATAGGAGTGGCTTGATAAAAGCTGATTCTTACATGTTTCTAGAAGAAACTTTTAGCCATTTGTGATTCTCAATTTTAATTCTTGAGATGAAATCTCCAGGTAGTTCAGTGGTTTAAAAAATCCCCCTGCAGTGCAGGAAACATGGGAGATGTAGGTTCGATCCCTGGGTTGGGAAGATCCCCTGGAGGAAGGCATGGCAACCCACTCATTCTAGCCTGGAGAATCCTATGGACAGAGGAGCCTGGTGGGCTACAATGGGGTCACAAAGAATCGAACATGATTGACGTGACTGAGCATGCACACAAGCATGCAATCTAAGGAAATAACTGGCTGTTACAAAGATGTGAAAGCAGGGAAGATTCATCACAGAAAGGTTAGGAAAAATGAAAAGTCAGAAAACCATTTAAATGCCCAACCATTGGAAAGTGGTTAAATAAGTTACATTGTTCCCAGTCAGTGGTGTTAGCAAACCTGTCCCATGTCAAGAGAAAGTGTTCACGAATATGTTGTTAAATGAAAGAAGCAGATTGCAAAATAGTATGGAGAATGTATCAGTCTTGTAAAAATGTTGCCCATATGAGTTTTACTTCTCATCAAGGACTCCCCTCTGGACCTTGTTCCATGATTAACACATTGCCCCTCCCCCAAGATTAGGCCACTGCCTACACATGACTGGACCCCATGTACACACACAGGTCCTGAGCACAGCTCAGCTCTACAGAAGAAAGCTGAGGAGAAACCTCTCCCTCCTGCCGAAGGACAGGACAACCTCAACGTGTGCGGAGCTCAGGACAAGAACATAAGTCCACATACCATACACTAAATATTCTGGCTACAAAAAAAACCTGTTGTATCGGGGACTTTGTTCTTGTTGTTGTTGCTACATCATGTCCAACTCTTTTGCAACCCCACGGACTGTAGCCCACCAGGCTTTTCTGTCCATGGGATTCTCCAGGCAAGAATACTGGAGTGGGTTGTCATGCCCTCCTCCAGGGGATCTTCCTGACCCAAGGATCGAACCTGGGTCTCCTGCATTGGCAGGCAGATTCTTTACCGCTGAGCCACCCGCAAAGCCATATGGTCAATTAATCTATGACAAAAGAGGCAAGAATATACAAAAGGGAAATACACCCCTTCAATAAGTGGCATTGTGGAAACTGGACAGCTACATGCAAAAGAATCAAAGTGGACTACTTTCTCATCCATATTTTAAAAAACTCAAAATGGATCAAAGACTTAAACATAGGATGTGAAACCATAAAAATTCCTAGTGGAAAATATAGGCGGTATACTCTTTGACACTGGTCTCAACAATGCTTTTTGGGTATGTCTCCTCAGGCAAGAAAAACAAAATCAAACATAAATAAATAGGACTATATCAAACTAAAAAGCTTTTGCACAGGAAAGGAAACTATCAATAAAATGTAAAGGCAGCCTACTGAATCGGGAAAAATATTTTCTGATGATATATCTGATAAAGTATTAACGTCCGGAATATATAAAGAACTCATGCAACTCAACATCAAAAACACAAACATCAATATGAATCAGCCATGGATTTCACATTGATGGGTGGTTGTTAGAAACCAACATAATACTGTAAAACAATTATCCTTCGATTAAAAATAAATAAAATTGAAAAACTGATTTTTCTTTACACATATTATTGAAGTATAGTTGGCTTACAATGTTTCGAGTGCTTAGCAAGGTGATTCAGTAATACATACACACATACATTATTTTTCAGATTACTTTCCATTGTAGGTTATCACAAGATGTGATTTCAGGTCCCTGTGCTATACAGTGAACTTTTGTTGCTTGACAAACAATCTGATTTTAAAATGGGCAGAAGAAATAGATATTTTTCCAAAGAAAAAATACAGAGGGCTAGCAGATGAAATGGAGAAGGCGATGGCACCCCACTCCAGTACTCTTGCCTGGAAAATCCCATGGACAGAGGAGCCTGGTGGGCTGCAGTCCATGGGGTCGCTAAGAGTCGGACATGACTGAAGTGACTTAGCAGCAGCAGCAGCAGCAGATAAAATGCTCAAAATCACAAATCATTAAGGAAATGCAAATCAAAACCACGATGAGATATCATCCTATACCTGTCAGAATGGCTGTCATCTAAGAGACAACAAATAAGAAGAGTTGGCAAGCGTGTGGGAAAAAGTAGATCCTCACACATTGTTAGTAGAAATGTAAATTGGTATAGCCATTTTGGAAAATGGTACGAAGCTTCCTCAAAAATTTTGAAATGGAACTATCATACAATCCATCAATGCCACTTATGGGATTTTTCTGAGGAAAATAAAAATACTAAACCAAAAACATATATGCACTCCTATGCTCATTGTAGCATTATTTACAATAGCCAAGACATGGATGAGACGGTTGGATGGCATCATCAACTCAACGGTCATGAGTTTGAGCAAGCTCTGGGAGATGGTGAAGGACAGGGAGACTTGTCCAGCTGCAGTCCATGGGGTTACAAAGAGTTGAACACGACTGAGCGACTGAACAATATATGGAAGCAACCTAAGTGTCTATCAATAGATGAATGGATAAAGAAAATGTGGCATATACCACACAAAAAAGAGTGAATTCTCACCATTTGCGAAAGCATGGATGAACCAACAAGGTATCATGCTAACTGGAATAAGTCAGAAAGAGAAAGACAAATATTGTATGATTTTACTTACTGTGAAATCTAAAAAACTAAACGAATGAACAAACATTAAAAAACAGAAACAGAATCATAGATACAGGGGACGGGGAGACGGGTGGAGAATGAGTGAAATAGATGAGGGAGATTAAGAAGTACAAACTGCCAGTTGCAAAAATAAATAAATAAATAATGAGTCCTAGTAATGAAATGTGCAGCATGGGGAATATAGTCAAAATGTAATAACTTTGTATGATGACAGATGGTAACTAGACTTGTTGCGGTGACCATTTTATAACTCAGAGAAATATCAAATAACTATTTTGTGCGTATTGGAAAACACCCTGATGCTGGGAAAGATTGAGGGCAGGAAGAGAAGGGGATGACAGAGGATAAGATGGCTGGATCACATCACCGGCTCAATGGACATGAGTTTGAGCAAGCTCTGGGAGTTGGTGATGGACAGGGAGGCCTGGCGTGCTGCAGTCCATGGGGTCGCAAAGAGTCGGACACGACTGAGCGACTGAATAAAAACAATCTTGTGCATCTAACCAACATAGTATTGTCAATCAATTATACTTCAATTAAAAAGTAATGATAAAATAAAGTGAAACAATAAATAAATAGGAATACCCAGTGAGGTTAGAGGAAAACCAAGATAGTATATTGTCTTGAAAGCCAAATGAAAAAATGTCATCCAAGGATGTTCATCATGTCAGAAGTTGTTAAGAGATTAAGATGAAATGCAAAAATGGATCATTTGATTTAATAACATAGAGGTCGCGGATGATCTTGACAAAAGACTTTCAGTGAAACCATAGCAGTAAAACCCAATTAAATAAGATTCAGGAGAGGGATTGGGGAGAGTGTGTGTAGACCACATTTTCAGTGAATTTTTTTCAAAGGGAACAAAAAAAACCGGGGAAGTAACTGGAAGAAAGAATGGGTACCAAGAGAAGGTTTTATTTTTTTACAACAGAAGAATACATCAGATAACTATGCTGATAGGAATATCCAGTGGAGGAGAAAAAATGACACAGAAGAAAGATGTGAAACTTTTTGAAGCAATACCTTTAGGTAGACAAAAGGGAGTAAAATATAACATTCAGGGAGGTGGACTGGCTTCAGACAACTGCATGGCTTGTTCATCAGTGGTAACCAGAGAAGGGACACTGGTGAATGAAAAGTTTAAAAGTAGGGATTTGTGGCAGAAGCAGTTGATGGTAGTTCTCTCTTGAGAGTTTAAATTTTTTTAGTGGGCTCAGAAGTAAGGTCATTTCCCAAGAGGGAATAGGGGGAAGAGGTGTGGGTTTGAGGAGAAAGGAGTTATGAAACAGCTATCTAAGTAGGTATTAAATGAATGAATGAATGAATTAAAGAAGGGTAATATGATTGCCTGGCAGTCGTAAGAACTCACTTGAAGATGTGTGGTCATGAATTCGAAATAAGACTATTCAGTGTGAACGTGTGGGTTCCCAGCCACATTCAGCTGTACAAGTCTAGGCTCAGGATGGGAGGCGAGTGGCCTTCCATCATGCTTGTGGTTTTGCCCGTTGAGTGTGAAAATGGTGTGGAAAGGGGTGGGGTGATTGACGGCAGATGACGGGGAGTGATCATAACTTATGCTTCCGAGCAGGGAGCAATGGGATGTGAGTGGAAGGCGCTCAGTGGTGTCTGACTCTTTGCGACCCCATGGATTATAGTCCCTGGAGTTCTCCAGGCCAGAATACTGGGTGGGTAGCCTTTCCCTTCTCCAGGGGATCTTCCCAACCCAGGGATCGAACCCGGGTCTCCTGCATTGCGGGCAGATTCTTTACCAGCTGAGCTATGAGGGAAGCCCAAAGTGGGTGTTAAGGGAAGTCGCTCAGTCGTATTGGACTCTTTGCGACCCCGTGGACTATAGTCTATCAGGCTCCTCTGTCCATGGGATTTTCCAGGCATAGTCCTGGAGTGGGTTGCCATTTCCTTCTCCAGGGGATCTTCCCAACCCAGGGCTCGAACCCCGGTCTCCCGCATTGTAGACAGATGCTTTACCATCCGAGCCACAGGGAATGGGTCTGGAGGGCCTGGCAGGGCTGCCATGATATTAGAGTCTGGGTTCTTTGAGGAATGAGCTGAAAAGCAGGTAGCTGCTAGAGAATGGAAAATACAAAGTCATAATTGTGGAGGGGTGTCCTTACTGGTAATGACAAGGTTTTGGATGTGACCACAAATAGGTAGTTGAAGGAAGATGAAGAAAAAGGATTATTGAAAAAATAATAAGAACCTGAGAGGCCAGCTGTTAGATATATCCTTCACACATTTGTTGGAATCACCAAGAATTAAGACAGTGAATGTACCAGGGCAAGTGTCCATAAACCAGGACCCAAAATCCCTGAGAAATGAGGGGTAATACACTTGGGATGGGTACATGAGAGCAACAGAGAGGGTCATGGGTTATATAAGCTGATTCCATGAGATTCAAAACTGGACAATTTTAGGGAATCACTAGAGAGGATGGTGAGAAAACAACAACAGAGAACAGAAGGATGACTACCCCACCGCCTGACCAGTGGTTGGAGGGCCATGGAAGAAAAGTCACTTCCCATTTAAAGGGGCTAAAAGGGAAGCAATGCCCTCAGGGGACAGCTGGGAGTGCAAAGGGGACACAGGCTGTTCACAGAAGAGGTACGGGTTTTGGAGAGGCTACTGACAGTTGACCATGAATTACAGGAGCCTCAGTGGAAGGTATTTTGGAGCTGGAGAAAGATGGGAGGGAGAGTGGAGCCTTACAGAGATTAGAACAGAGAGATGGGAAGTGTTCTGAGAGCCTGGACTCCTTGAAGTGACTAATACGAAAAAGTATGAAGGGTTTCATGAGATTAGTTTAGGTGTATTCAAGGCATATGGGCTTCCCTGGTGGCTCAGATGGTAAAGAACCCACCAGCAATGGAGACCCAGGTTCAATACCTGGGTCAGGAAGGCCCTCTAGAGAAGGAAATGGCAACCCACTCCAGTATTCTTGCCTGGAGACTCCCATGGACAGAGGAGCCTGGAGGGCTACAGTCCATGGGATCGCAAAGAGCTGGACATGACTCAGCGACTAATGCTGTGAATATGACTATTTTTGTTTGTTTGTTGTCTTGTTTGGCACTTTTGTCTAAAATGTCTTTGAAGCAACGTCAAGTTTAGATGTAAGCTGAAGAGCTCTTATGAATATATCCTTTTCGATTGTATTTACATGGGGAAGAGGGAAGAAAGGCTGAGAGACTTGGTTTCAAGTCTTGGTTTCTAGAGGTGAGACAGTTTCAAGTCCAAAGTGAAGGACAATGGCCCCAAACCCAGTTAACCTTGCCCAGAGCCATGGATTCAGACAGTAATCATGGAGTTTGAGGAAGCTCATTACCAGAAAAAAACTCCATGACTTATAGATATAAAAAATTGCTTGTTGAAGGATAGGCTGATTTTTTTAAGGACAAACACTACCATAGAATATTTTATGAAATATCCTTTTCATATTTAACCAGTGGCTTGCTCATGGAATACACAGTCAACAAAAAATTTTTTAACAGGGTGTTTTTTTTTTCCTAATTATAAAAGTAATGCAAGATTATTGTCAAAAGTGGAAATTCAAAAAAGTATATAACTAGCCTTAATCTACCACCCTTCTGAAGTACTATTAACATCTTTATATATCTATACAGATATATAATCATATCCGACTCAATTATGTTGAGTCTGTAATTCTATTTACTACCGTCTTCTTTTAACATTGTATCGTTGCAAGTTTCATTATCACTAAGAAGTATTTTTAGAGCTTTCCAGGTGGCGCTAGTGGTAAATAAAGAACCCACCTGCCAATGCCGGAGACAAAGACACCTGGGTTGGATCCCCTGGAGAGGGCATGGCAACCCACTCCAGTATTCTTGCCTGGAGAATCCCATGGACAGAGGAGTGTGGAGGGCTACAGTCCGTGGGGTTGCAAAGAGCCAAGCATGACTGAAGCAACTCAGCACGTGCCCACACGTACAGGAAGTATTCTTAAGCCTAACTTTAAGGCCTGCATAATGAGCTATCTTATCATGTAAACATGCCCTAATTTACTTAACCATTTATCTGCTTTGGACATGTAGGGTGCTTCCGAAATTTTGCTCTTACTAAACAATAAGTGCTTCAGGACATCTTTGTATCTCATTGTCAGTTTTTGTGGTTATAATTTATTTAGGCTAAGTTTCTGGAAGTGGGATTTCTGGGTCAAAGGAGAGGAGTAATGCTGAGATTTTTTTGATACATTCTTTCTAGAAGACATGTAATTATTCACAAAGCTATCAGAAGTCCTTGAGAGGCTGTACTAATTATCTTTATTACTAATAATCAATGGTGGTGACGTTTGTGGTTCATTTTCATTTACAAGTCACTGTGTTACTTGTTTATACACATTATATCATTTAATGCTCAGAACAACCCTATAAGGGAGGTTATAGTAATTTTTTTTTTGGTTGCTATTGTCATTTTTTCTCCACTTTTCTGCTAACACCTCATTTCCCCTAGCTAGTCGTCTCCGTTGCCTATAGTTTTAGTGGGCCGGTCAGGTACGTTTCCCTACTCTTCCCCGACCCAATGGGGGTGGGAGTGAGTCCCACACTAGTCTAGACAGACCTTTGGAAGCTGAGTCTTGAGGGCTAAGGCACATGGATGGAGAGAATGGAATTGACTCACCCCTGTAAGAATGTCCCAGAGAAGCACCAGATAGGCAAGGCCTGCCTGACTGCTGTCCTCAGCAAGGTATGGGAATTAAATTTTCCTTGGGTTCTGACAGCTGCCCACTACTTCAGTAATCTATTTCTGGCTTCGATGAGCCAGAACCAGTTTCTGTTGCCTGCAACCAAAGGGTCGAGGAGGCACGTGGCCCTTGAGAGTTTCCGCGGTGGAGGAACTGCTGAGGCTGGAATCGAGCCCAGCGGGTCACCTTCCTGAGTCCGAGCTTCTCCCCATTATGCTGCATTTACAGCGGGAGTGGCCCCACTCTGACAAGTTGCCAACCACTCTCTAGCCTAGAGGGCTTCCCAAGTGGTGCTGGTGGTGAATAACCCACCTGCCAATGCAGGAGACTCAAGAGGTGTGGGTTTGATCCCTGGGTCAGGAAGATCTCCTGGAGAAGGGAATGGTATTCTTGCCTGGGAAATCCCATGGACAGGGAAGCCTGGTGGGCTACTGCCTTGAAGTCACAAAGGGTTGGACATGACTTATCACACGCACACAGTGCATCTAGTCTAGAATTTTGATAATTCTTTAGGAGAAAGGAGATTTAGCTGTACAAAGTTATAAATATGAAAAGGAAAATAGGACCTTTTTTCATTATCCTGATTGTTACAGTATCTTACATGTTTTTCTAATTTGTATAGAAATTAAAAATATATGCATCGTATTAAAGAAATTCTGAAGTAAGAAGTAAATCATCCATGTGACAGGACCCCAAAATAATTTTCATGTTCATTTGGTACCTTCAAGCCCTGGTCCACATGCACATATTTCTTGCATAGATATCGAGTGCAAGCTATTATATATGCTGCTTTTTACTAATATAATCATTATAGTTGCTTTTATATATAGTCTTCTCAATGACTACTGCCTGTGTGCATGCCTATTAACCGCCTTTTACAAATTCATGCTTATTCTTCAGAGGACTACAAACTTCTGAAGAAAATTGTTTACACCTATCTCTGTGTTGGAAACACCAATGCCAAACACTAACAACTAATCTAAAGATGGCTGGGGTTTTTTGCAAACTATTTTATACCTTTAGGACATGCTCAAATCAAAAAGTTTAACTTAACTATATATTTAACTTTAATCCCTTGTTAGTTTAAATTTTTCCTGTTTGCTTTGAGATTTGTCATTGGAAGTTGTATCACCTGGAATCTCAGTGTATGGGGTCAACTGCCCTTTTCATAAGTTCTGCTAACTCGAGGTACAGTCAGGAGGATCTTTAGTGGAGTTTGTGGCTTCTGCAAACATTCACTGCTTGGGACCTCAGTTCCCAGGGTCAGAGACTGGGATCTGGTGTGGCCAGCAGGATTTCACCAGTTTAGAAGGACGGGAGGAGAGTTGCTTCTTTATGCACTTTGGTTTCCTGCGCTTGGAAACCATCTGATGTGTAAGAAGAAGAGCCCTTGTGAAACACGGGTGGGTAGAGGACACAGCGAGAAATGAAGCTTGGAGGCTCCGCTGAGGTCTAACTGTGATGGCCTCAAATATAAAATTAAGGAGCGAGATGCAGTCCTGATACATGAAGAATGGGCGTGGAGCGCGGTCCCATTCCTGATAGCATCCAATTGAATAAAGTAGGAATAAATGCGGCCGAAGAAGTGAAAGACTTGCACAGCAAAAACTACAAAACACTGCTGAAAAAAAAAAATGAGTGAAGGTCTAAATAAGTGAAAAGACTCCCTATGCTCATGGACACAAAAGAACAAATGCTGTAAGATGCACTTATGTGAGGCATCTAGAACAAATTCATAGAGACAGACAGAAAGAATCAGGGTGATGCTCAGGGGGAGGGAGTGGGGGGATGGGAGGGTTGTTTTTGGGGTACAAAGTTTCCCTTTGGGACGATCACAAAGTTTTGCAACTGAATGATGGTCACACAACATTGTGTAGGTACTTAATGTTGCTAAACTGTACACTTAAAAGTAGTTTACGGAACTTCCCTGGTGGCCCACTGGTTAACAATCCACTTGGAGCATTCACAAGTAGAGAACAGGCCCCGCTCTGGCCATAGAGAAAGCCGGCCTACAGCAATGAAGACCCAGTGCAGGCAAAAATAAAATACATAAATACAGCAGTGCACGTACACAAATATATATATTTCTTTGAAAAATAATGGTTCGAAGGACTTCCGTGGTGGTCCAGGGGTTAAGAATTCACCCGCCAACCCAGGGGGCGTGTGTCTGATCCCTGGTTGGGGTACTGAGAACCGACATGCGGAATGGCAACTGAGCGTGCGCACTGCAGCTAGAGACAGCTTGCCTGCCACGGCGAGGACCCAGTGTAGCCACAATAGCGATGACAGTAAAAGGTACGTTTATATAGCTTAAAGGCAAGTTGGATGTTATGTATATTTTATCCCAATGAAAAGAAAGAGCTGGGAGGGAGGTCTCCCCACGTTTTTAAGCAGTTTTCTTATTTAGGAAAAAAAAAATCGACTGTGAGGATAGAGGAAACATTTTATTTGGGTTGAAGTTGGAAGAAGGGGCCAGAGAGAGGAGGTAACGGCAACGTTCTAACACGAGGCGGAGACCCTGACCTGAGGCGTGGCTGAGGGATGAGGCGAGGGCTGGGATCGTGAGGCAGTTTGAAGGATGTGGCAGCGACGGGTGTGTGGGAATAGACGTTCATTCTTGCCAAGTGTCAGTTTAAACAGGACACTCCCTCTGTCTGGGGACTGATAAAGCAAGATTGAGCTTCCATTGAAACTTTCAAACCCTTGACTGAAAGTTTGAAGGAGAAAAGTGATGGTGGAAGACATAGGAATGGGTGATTTTAGCTAAACTGGGGGAGAAACATAGACCAGGAAAAGTACTTGGAGGTGAAAAAAAATGATACCGCACACATATATCATGGAATATTACTCAGCCATAAAAAAGGATGAAATCATGCCATGTGTAGTGACATGGATGGGCCTAGCGATGGTCATGCTAAGTGATGTAAGTCAGACAGAGAAGGACACACGTCACATGACGCTGTTTATATCTGGATTCTAAAAAAGGGTGCAGATGAACTTATTTATAGAGCAGAAGAAGACTCACAAATGGAAGGGGAAAAAAAAGCAAAGTTATGTTTACCAGGGGTTAAGGGCGGGGAGGAATAAATTAGGAGATTGGAACTGATATATACACACTCCTATACGTAAAACAGATAATTAATAAGAACCTGCTGCATAGCACAGGGAACTCTCTACTCAGTACACTGTAATGGCCTATATGGAAAAAGAACCTTAAAAAAAATGACTATATGTATGCACGTGTACGTGTGTATGCGCTTGCTAAGTCACTCAGTTGTGTCTGACTCTGGCGACCCTACGAACCAGGCTCCTCTGTCCATGGGATTCTCCAGACAAGAATATTGGAGTGGGTTGCCATGCCTTCCTCCAGGGGATCTTCCTGCCCAGGGATTGAACACATATCTCCTATGTCTTCTGCATTGACAGGCAGATTCTTTATTGCTAGTGCCACATGGGAAGCCCCAGCTATATGTAGATATATATAACTAAATCACTTTACTGTACACTTGAAACTAACACAACATTATCAATCAACTATACTCCAATAATTTTTTTAATCTACAAAAATAGACACAAATTTTTAAACATGTTAGATATAAAAAAAATAGTTTTTAACTTTTAAACTTTGTTCCAAAAACATTTTAAAAAATATTTAATTGGAAGACAATTACTTTACAGTGCTGCATTAGTTTCTGCTGTACGACAGCTCAAATCACCCATAAGTAAATACACATATCTATCCCTCCCTGTGGGCCTCCCTGCCACTCCCCACCTTGCCCCCCTCCCAGTAGTCACAGGGTACTGAGCTGAGCTCAGCTGCATAGCTGCTTCCAACTAGCCATTTCTTTTACACACGATAGTGTATATATGTCAATCTACCGTCTCAATTTGTCCCACCAAATGCCAAAAAATTCAAACATCTTGGTTAGCTAATAGCTAATGACTGCTTCCACTGTCCAATCCATAGATTTTTTTTCCTCATATTTCACATCATTGGGTATAATTGCTAAATCTGAAAAAAATGGCATGCTGATAATGTAGTCAACACAGAAACCCAGGATCTGTTAATTATTTTGTGCTAGGTCTAATGCTAAGTATTTTATACTCATGATACCATGTAATATTATAGCTCTGAAAATAATGCATTCTACCTTCCAATGTACTAATTAGAAAACACTTTGGAACTCTGATTGACTAAACAACTTTCAAAGAAGCAAGAGGCAAAGCTAAAATTTGAACCCAGCCTGAGCTTTGGACTGCTGTCAGCTATGCCGATGGCCTTCTCAAGTTATTAAAGTTTTGCCTCACCCGAGAGAACTGTGAATGGTGTTCCAACTGAATTCCATGGAAAGTGAAGTCGCTCAGTCATGCCCAGCTCTTTGCGACCCCATGGACAGTAGCCTGCACCAAGCTCCTCCATCCATGGGATTTTCCAGGCAAGAGTACTGGAGTGGGTTGCCGTTTTGTTCTCCAGGGAATCTTCTCGACCCAAGGATCAAACCCAGGTCTCCTGCATTGTAGACAGACGCTTTACCATCTGAGCCACCAGGGAAGTCCATGGGCATGTGTTCAAAACTTTATTTTCAAATATTGTAATGAAACTAAGATAACTTCTGAAATGAACTGTAGGTAGACCTTTGTGTGTGTGTGTGTGTGTGTGTGTGTGTGTGTGTTAGTTGCTCAGTCGTGTCCAACTCTTGTGACCCCATGGACTATAGCCCACCAGGCTCCCCAATCCATGAAATTCTCCAGGCAAGAATACTAGAGTGGGTAGCCATTCCCTTCTCCAGGGGATCTTTCTGACCCAGGGATCAAACCTAGGTCTCCTGCATTGCAGGTGGATTCTTTACCATCTGAGCCACCAGGGAGGCCTAGATGGCCTTCAAGAACAGGTTTATCAACTCCAACGTGAAGTTTTCATTTCTTAACAGCCCTAGAAGGGGTGATAGTCTCTATTCCAGGTAAAAGAAGACTTGCCAGGCATCAGATAACTAAGACACAGGAAAAGTGTTTGATGGTGGTGAGGGGTTCTGTTGTAGGCATTTGGAAATCTCACAGAATGTTTAATATTCATTCCATTAGGGAGAAAGAGCGTGAATTTTGGAGTCATTCATACATGGTTTGAAAATCTAAGTCTGCCTTTCATTTCTGGGCAAACTTGAAGAAGTTACTTAGTCTTGGTGAGCTTTGATGTCTTCAAAGTGATGATGATCGTAACAGCCTCATGAAAATTACTTAGTGGACACGTTTAAAGTGCATTTTTTAATTTCTTTGGTCCCCGAACATATTCCCTTTACCTCTCATCTTTTCAGAATTTCTCCTTGAAGAGTTCAAATACTGGAGCATCCCATAAAATCCTTCTGCTCTGTGACTCCCAGAAGCTGCTGACCTTATACAAATCCTTTGCCAGAAGCATCTCTGGGTCTCTCAGACTGAGGAGCGGCAGACCATGGTGTGGAATGCAGCATTGAGGATGAGAAAAGAGCAGCCTCTGGATTCTGGTTTTTTTGGTCCCTGACTCTTGGCAGAGGGTTGGAGCTGCAAAAGAGGATGGAGCAATATTCCACTGTGTGTATGTATCACATCTTCTTTATCCACTCCTCTGTTGATGGACATTTAGGTTGCTTCCATGTCCTGGCTATTGCAATGTTACTCAACCAAAAAAAGGAACAAAATTGGGTCATTTGTAGAGACAGAGATGGACTTAGAAACCGTCATGCGGAGCTAATTAAGTCAGAATGATAAAAAGAAATATTGTATATGAATGCACATACGCAGAATCTAGAAAATTATGTACATGATCTTTTTTGTGAAACAGAAACAGAGACAAAGAGGTAGAGAACAAATGAATGGACGCTAAGGGGAGAAAATGGAGCTGGGATGGATGTGGAGACTGGGATTGGCATACGTACACTGTTGGTTCTGTGTATAAAATAGATAACTAGTGAGCACCTGCTGTACAGCACAGGGAACTTTAACCAGTGCTCCGCGGTGGCCTAAATGGAAAGGAAATGCGGTAAAGGAGGGATACATGTAGGCCCTAGTGCGTTCACTTTGCAGTCCAGTCGCAACTAACACAACACTGGAAAGCAACTCCACTCTGATAATTTTTTTAAAGAGGGCAGAGGGGGAGATGCACCTAAAACTGCCGTTTCTTGTCGGGGGGAGGGGGGCGGCAACTGGGCCCGGTGGGGAGGCCTTGCCAATCACTTGGAGAGGCAGTGGCCGACAGGGGCCAGGGGCAGACCTCTGAGAGCCAGACGGAATGGGCATAGATTCCAAGTCTGCCACTTTATAGCTGGTTAGCTTTGGGCATGTTACTTTATCTTTCTGCACCTTGGCCTCTTCATCTGTGAAATGTATTAACGCCTCCCTCTTAAAACTGTTGTGAGTGCTAAGGTCCCTACCGTGTAAGTGCCAAGCACAGCAGGCGCCCAGTTAGTGGACCGACCGATCGTTATCATGAGGATACCTGTGAGTTCTTCTATCCCACCCTCCTGCTGGGGACTTCATTTCCGTCAGCGTGGTCTGAAGACAGCTCATCAGTCCTGTCACGGGTGTGGTCCTCCTTCAAGGGCATGGCTCTGTTGACCACGTCAACTTTGAGGCAGTGGTGGGCTTTTCATCAGAGTCTTTCAACCAATTTTTTAAAACCAAATCAACTTTTATACAGTCTTTGGATTTTTTTCTTCAAAGTACAGGGCACATAGAAATCACTTGAGCTACCCTGCTATTATCACCTCTTACCCTAAGTCTTGATCCCAAATTGTATTCTGAAGTTCGATCATCTTCCTTTGTTTGTGTGACCAAATTCCACATTACTCTGTGGTGTTACAAAAATTCAAATTTATATATAGAAACTTTACTCAGACTCTACCCAAATTTAGGTGTCCCACAAACATTAGGGATGTTATCCAAAAGAATGTCAACATTCTGTTACAAACTGAAGTATTTAAAGATGAAACAGTCCATTAGTAAAAATGTGATGATACAGAGGAAACAAGATTGGTCGTGTTTGATAATCATTGAAGCTGAGTCATGGGTACATTGAGAAGTTGTTATATTTTTCTACTTTGATGTAACATATTTTCCAATACAAAATGTAAAAAAAAAAAATTTTTTTTAAATTTAAAGAACCAAAAAGTCTGTTAACTTCCTCACAACTTTAGGACAGTATCTAGGAAGAGCAGAGCTAATACTGGACTAGTCCTTATGTTTAACTTGACCACTTACCAGCTGATCTTGGGAAGGCACAGTCTTTCAACTGAACTTTAGTTCTTTCAATTGAACAATAGAGGGTTCATCCTGCACCCAAGTCCAGTGGAAAGATAATTTAAACTACAGGTTTAAAGTCTTCCCCAGATGTAATGAATAAGAACCTTCAGGGGTGAGATGCAGGAAAATTCATCTAAACAAGGTTTAAATGGTTTTCTTTGCCAAGTTTTAATCACAAAGATAGTATATACTGATTATACAAGTAGAATGACCCAATGTTTTTTTTTAAAAGTTGATAATCTCTCACCTTCCTTCCTCTCCTCTCCTTGCCCCTGCTGTTGAGATAACTATAGTATCCTTGTTAATCCAAGGCATAGAGGGGTATGTCTTCTTTCATAATTTTTATTTGCCTTTGACTTAGCATGGACATCCCTTAGGGTCAGTCCATACAGCACTAACTCATTCTTTTGAGTAACTGAGTAACATTCAAGTGAATGCTTGGGACAGTTTAATTGACCATTCTGCTGTTCTTTGCCACTGTAAACAGAGCTTCATTAAACATCCTTGTACACATTTGTTTACATCCTGGAAGGTTTTTTTCTCTATGGAATTAACTCCAAAAAGTGGTATTGTCAAATCAAAGTACCTGTGCATTTTATATTCCACAAAGTACCACCAGATTTCTTTCCCAAAATATGACTGCAACTTTATTTCCATCAGCAATAAATGGAAGAAATATTTCCCTACATTCTCACCAGTACTAGATGATATCCATCTTAAATTTATACCAAATTCATGGATGATGAATGACATCTTATTATAGATTTAATTTCCATTTTCCTGACTAGTGAAATTGGACATATTTTCATGTTTATTGGTCATTTGGGCTTTACTCCTGAAGTTTCTGCTTCTATCTTTTGACCCTTTTAATACTAGGCTATTTTGTCTTTCTTATGTGGCTCAGTTGATAAAGAATCTGTCTGCAGTGTGGGAGACCTGGGTTCGATCCCTGGGTTGGGAAGATCCCCTGGAGAAGGGAAAGGCTACCCACTCCAGTATTCTGGCCTGGAGAATTCCATAGACTGTATAGTCCATGGGGTCACAGTCAGACACAACTGAGTGGCTTTCACTTTCACTCTTTCAAAATTCTGTAAAAGAATTTTGAATATTAAATGTACCAACATTTGCAAGTATGCTACAAATTTTTCCCCCAATTTATAATTATTTCTTATTTTAACAGTGCAGTCTTTGGCATGCAGAAACTTATAATTTTCAGTCCTCAAATATCTTTCTCACTATGACTTGGTTTATTTTTAATTAGGAATATTTTTATTACTCCAACATTATACAAATATTTTCCTATTTTTTCTTACAACAGATAAATTTTTACTTTTTACATTTTAATCTTTGTTTCATTAGGAATATATTTTTAATAGCATTGACTGAATTTATTTTATGTCTTTCTTCCGTATGGCTAGCTAATTGTGTATACTATTTATTAAATAAATAATTCTACTGAAACTTAAATATTTCTTTTGCTGTATAACACACTTGTATATTTTTTAATCCATTTATGAATTTGTTTCTAGTCTTTTCTTAAGCTATTTCAGTGCCTTTACAGTAAGTTTTAATATCTTATAAAGTAAATATCTGTCCACTATTCTTTTTTTTTAATTTTTGTCTTTTATGGACTTAAGAGCTATAGGACTTGCACTAATTTTTCTAGCTTCCCACCAATTATACCAGCTACCAATTGCAATAATGATTAGAATTGGATTCACTTTTAATCGAAATCAATTATGGAAATATTAATATTTTTATGATACTAAATATTTTCTTCTAGAAACATGGTATATATATCAATTTTCTCAGTTCCTTTTTCATACCATTTGGTAAAATTTTGATGTTTTCCTTGGGTTAGCCAAATGATTTTCCATTAAATTTATCCTTAGATATTTTATGCTATTTGTCATTACAGTCAATGGAATTATTTTTCCCTCTCCATTTCTGACTATTATTAGTTTTTAATTTTTATTTGTGTTCTTAATTTTCAAAATGTGTCACAAGATCCTTTAAGATCCTGTTTGTTAATTTGTGTGTGTGTGTTTTTTTTTTTTTTTTTGCCAAGGTCTCTTGGATTTTGTAAATACAGGCATTATTGCAAGTTCAGTTCCAGATTATCACAATAAAGATATTCTGAAGCTTAGTTCCTCACCTGGAAGCTGGCATGAGATAGGTCACCTAGATGAAGAATTTGGGAAGTTCAAAAACATGTGCTCACCGATCCTGTGGCTTTTCTTTAATATTGTTCATCCTTACACCTTCTGCAATTCTCACAAATTAGTCTGGGAGTGAGGAGAAGACAAATGCATTCATTGGGATGAATGAAGGTTGTCAGTAGTCTGCAAAGGTAGGAATTTAATCAGAAAAGTGGGTGCTGGCAAGCTCTAGTGTCTGGACAGGGTCTGGGAATTACAGGAGCAGGATTCAGGTCTTCCTTCCCTGTCTCGTTTCTGCAGTGAGGGTGTGAACTGGAAGTCTGACCAGCTGGGTGCTTCTTGTCCTAGGCTGGCGAGTGACGGCTGGAAACCAGGTCAGGGCTAGAGGCGGCTTCACTGCCCCCTCCCCGTCACAGACTTGCCTGTGAACTGTCTGCCAGGCCCTGCAGACCCACTGGCAAAACGGCCAAGCCCCTGGATGCAAACCAAAGCAAGGACATCCTGAGACACCTGGTGGTGTGTTACATGGAATATGTGCATCAACAGAATATTCTGCTTTACCCTTCTGTGCTGAAACAGAATGAAAAATCCCAAAGATCTATGACATATCTGGTTCCTTCGTGGCCTCTTGTGAGGTGTCAATGGACCTGCTACCCACAGAAATTATTTCCATTTGTTCAGACGATGAGGCTGTTTGGCCATCTTGGAAAGTCCTTTCTTAATATTGAAGCACACACCACACAACAGCTTTCTTTCCCTCACGAAGGCTTATCAGGCAGTCAGGATATGCCACGAACCCTGCTAACATGGAGATGTAATGTTAAAAGATACAGCCACTGTCCTGAGGAGCGCAAAGCCCGGCAGGCATGGTGGTGGTGATGACACAGAGCAGGACTCTACGGCTTGTACTACCAAGCCCTCTGCCTGCCTTTTGTCTGCGGAAAGTCTTTAGCCAAAGAGTAAGTTTAATCCTAGAAGGGAGAAAACACAGTAGCCAAAAAAGAGTAAGCAGAACAAACTAATCAGAGTTTAGTTAGAAAGCAACATCAAGGACCTTTAGTTCCTTCTCAAGGGCTAGAGATGATATTCTGAGCCATATCCTGGGAGCTGTCTTGCAGATACTAAAACCCCTGCCAGGTGGAAGGAGTCACCCACATGCTGAGCAGGACGTGGCCATGAAATAAGCTGCCACAGTTCTAAGAGTTGGCCTCAAAGAAATGGGAATATACTGGCCCTGGAACTGAACATTAACTGTACTTAAAACAGCCGAGGTGACCCTGGGCAGACCCCCGATGACCAACCTCAAGGTGACCGTCAGGGCTGGCTGCGCTGCTTCTCATGTAGCCCCCCTCCATCTATAAACGCTCCTGCCCGCTGACTGCCCCTGGGGTGGAACCAGCATTTGGACAGAAGTCCACCCCCACCTTCCCCCACCCCGACCCCAGTTGCCAGCATCCAAAGTAGAGCAAGCTTTCCTTTCCCACAACTTGGCTTCTTTATTGGCTTTTGAGCAGTGAGCAGCCAGACCCTACTTTGGGAAACAGTGAAAAAGTCTTTCAAAATGTATTGTGAGCTGTTGGGAAGGAAGGAGGTGCCGGTAGGTATGTGCCTCGGAGGGCATCCCAGGTGGATCAGCGGTACAGAATCTACCTGCCAATGCGGAACACACGCAGGAGATGCAGCTTCCATCCCTGCGGCAAGAAGATCCCCTGGTGGAGGAAGGGCAACCCACTCCAGTCTTCTTGCCTGGACAATCTCATGGACAGAGGAGCCCAGCGGGCTACAGTCCCTGGGGTCGCAGAGAGCTGGACACGACTGAGGGACTAGGCACACGCAGATGCACATGTGACTGGGAAGCATAGGCCATATTTACGTCTGAGAATCAGAACTCCTTATCGGACTCAATTGATAGAATCATTGTCTGGAAGACAAACAAGGGACTTTACTCAATCGTCAGTCAACTATACCTGGTCTGTATGGATTGTTTAGTGTAAACACATCTGCTGTTTATGACTTTATGGGGCAGAGCTACACCAAAGAATTGGAAGTCAGTGTCATCATTTTGACTAGCAGTGTATGAAAAGTGAAATCTCTTCCCCCCTCACCGTACTCCCCCGCCCCAACCCCCTGCAACCATAAGGTCATTCTCTAAGGCCATGAGTCTTTTTGTTTCTGTGTTGTAATTCAGTCCATTTGTATCATTTCTTTTTAGATTCCACATACAAGGGGTGTCATACAGGATAGTTAGGGAGTTCGGGATGGACGTGTACACACTGCTATATTCATAATGGATAACCGACAAGGACCTACTGTATGGCACATGGAACTCCATTCAATGTATGTGGCAGGCTGGATGGGAGGGGAGCTTGGGGGCAAATGGATCCATGTACATGTGTGGCTGAGTCCCTTCCATGTTTACCTGAAACTATCACAACAGTGTTTTTTAATTGGCTATACCTCAATACAAAAGAAAAAGTTTAAGAAGAAGAGGTGAAATCCCAAACAGATGGCTTCCCGAGGCTCACGTGACCCGTTCGTGCAGTTATTAATAACTGTCATCATGGCCACATGGGAAATGGAAACCAGAGAGTGGAGCCTGAGGGACTCTGGACCTCTTCACAGTGGGGATGGTTGCTGTGACTCCTTCTTCTATGCTTCATTAGTCATCTGTGAAGTGTGGTGCTGAGCAACACATCTCCTGTAAATCTGGTGGTTTGTTCAGCCCAATGTGCTTGTGCCAGGAGTAATCCTCCTTGATATCCAGAGGATTCTGGAAAGAAGTAACAACTACAGTGAGGACTGAAGATTGAGTATGAATGAGCCAGATTTAAAAAAAAAAAAAAGTGATGGGAAATCCTAGATGAAGGAGAGAACTCGTTCCAGACACGAGCCATTTCTAACTAAAAACTTGTATTATCCAATCAGAATTCCTGATCTACAAAAAATAATATGCACTTCAGGAACAGCACAGACATAGCAATGGCCTCTTTTGGCTTTTTTCCTGACACTGCAACTTGGGTCATTGTGGACATTGCAACTACTGCTTAAAAAAGAAATCTTAACTGAATTGGCTTTGGGTAATTAGCCAATTTCCATCTCTCTATGAAAGGCTTCCCAGGTGGCACTAGTGGTAAAAAGCCAGCCTGCCAGTGCAAAAGATGAGAGACATGTGAGTAGGGAAGATCCCCTGGAGGAGGGCATAGCAACCCACTCCAGTATTCTTGCCTGGACAATCCCATGGACAGAGGAGCCTGGTGGGATATGGTCCATAGGGTCTCAAGGAGTTGGACACGTCTAAAACGACTTAGCACATCTCTCTATAAAAAATAGTAAACCTCTACAGAATTACTGTTTACGTTTGGTATGAGCTTAAAGGATGAGGTTACAGCAATTAAAGAATCATATCAGTTAATAAGCTTTTTGTAAAAACTTCAAGTCTCCTAGAAGGCTATGGTAGATTTGTCACTCATGGCATAGTATAAATCAGCCCACTCAGGTGATTAAACTCCTAAGACCTGGCTGAATGTTACACTGACTGGATGAAAGCATCCACTGAGAAAGAAAGGAAAGAGGTCACTTTGGATTTCGAAGGGTATAGAAGTCTCAGATAAAAAAATGAATACATGAAACCAAGAAGTTAGTGCTATACGAAAACAACTATATTCTGGCAATCAGTATTCAGAAAACATGGAAGGTGAAAGAAGAGAAAGCAAATAGATTTGTCTGTTTCAAAATGATGCCTCAGGCAGGTCTTATATCCAGAGAATAATATTTATTCAAGGGTTTAGGCTCAAGGGCTCCAATTAAGACAGTGATTCCAAAACCGATCATGTGCCTGAAATCAGATCAGATCAGTCGCTCAGTCGTGTCCGACTCTTTGCGACCCCATGAATCGAAGCACGCCAGGCCTCCCTGTCCATCACCAACTCCCGGAGTTCACTGAGACTCGCATCCATCGAGTCAGTGATGCCATCCAACCATCTCATCCTCTGTCGTCCCCTTCTCCTCCTGCCCCCAATCCCTCCCAGCATCAGAGTCTTTTCCAATGAGTCAACTCTTCACATGAGGTGGCCAAAGTACTGGAGTTTCAGCTTTAGCATCATTCCTTCCAAAGAAATCCCAGGGCTGATCTCCTTCAGAACGGACTGGTTGGAATTAAACAACATCAAAAAAGTGGGAAATGGAGTTTTTTCTAATGTGGCAAAACTAAGCATGTAATTATCAATGCATGTATTTTAGTGTGTCTTAGTTGCTCAGTTGGGTCCAGCTCTTTGTGGCCCTGTGGACTGTAGCCCACCAGGCTCCTCTGACCATGGAATTCTCCAAGCAAGAATACTGGAGTGGGTAGCCATTCCCTTCTCCAGGGGATTTTCCTGACCCAGGGATCGAACCTGGCTCTCTTGCATTGCAGGGAGATTCTTTACTGTTTGAGCCACCGGGGAAGCCCATAATTATCAATAACCACAGTTAAAAGAGATGAATTAATTTCCCTACTAAAAATGCAGGTCTCTTATACATTGAGTTAAAAACAAAGTCCAAGAAGCACATAGTCTGCTCGGGCTGCAGAATCCCATAGGCTGGGTAGCCTAAACAACAGAAATTTATTTCTCACTGTTCTTGAGTCTGAAAAGCCCAAGGTCAAGGTACCAGCAAGGTAGATTCATGCTGAGCCTTTTCTCTTGGCTTGCTGCTGAATGCCATCTCACTATGTCCTCATGTGGAAGAGAAAGAGGCAGACGGAGAGAGGGCTCTGATCTCTCTTTTTCTGCTGAGAAGGACACCAATCCCATCATGGGGACTCCACCCTCATGACCTCCACTAAACATCCAAAAATCATCACACTGGAGGTTAGGGTTTCAGCCCATAAATGAGGGAAGGGAAGGCACAAAAACATTCAATCCACACATCTGCAACAAAGAGCATGTGAGGGTTAAAAGGATGGAAAACAGATACACTCAACAAATGTTAAACTGAAAGCAAGCTAATAACATCAGTATCTGAAGGAGAAAACAGAACTTGAACATTTGATAAGCACAGAGTCCTCCCCACAGATGGGTTATGAAATCTTCCTAACAACACAAGACAGCTATGGAATATACAGACGTGCAAAGAGTGATTGGTAAGTCCACAATCGAAGGGGGAGAATTCAGGACTCTTTCCACAGAAAGCAGCAGATGGAGTAAATTTTGTTTAAGTTGGATTTATATCACACCATTATAATTTAAATTTTTCATGATTTCTGGTTTTCTACTTATGTGTTTGAGAACTGTTCATGTGTTTGTCCATCATAGCTGGCCTCCAAGAATGCGTATCCACATGTAGAGCGACCTCCAAGGATGCATATCCACATGTAGAGCACTGGGCACTTGTTTCTAAGTCGTAGTTCTGGTCCCTGCTTGTGATCATCAACTGTCTATTGAGCAAGATCTGTATCTCTAGTCCAGTGCTGACAGCCGTTCCTTTCACCTACAGATAAATGCTGCTTAGGAGAAATCGGGATGTGAGGATGGAGGAAAGACAGCAGCTTACTAGACATCCTAGGCCATCTCCCACCCAACTGCTTACTTCTGTCATGCCAAACGTGAGCTTGTTTTGCTTTCACAGCTCCTATCTCCACAGCAGTCTGCTCCAGTCTGGGGTTTCCTCTCTGCTCAACCATCTGCTCAAACTTTCAGGCTTAATGGTGGTATGTTTCTGGGACAGATTATTGTGTCTCTTTTTATTTTTCCCATTATCTTATGTAATTATTGGTGTGAAGAAGATGGACACGTGTTCAGTTCACCACCTCGATCCCCTCTCCCCCTGGCCTTCTTTCTCTGCACTCCTTCTCCCAGGCTGGTCCCACCCTCCACATCATACCAGCTCCTTTGTATTTACCTTATACCACTGCCCTTACAGTCAGATGAACCTGGGCCAATCCTACCTTACTGTGGATTTGAAATAGTACCTGAAATAGTACCTGAGTCTTGGGCTTTACATATGAATCTTCCCAATAACTAGTGAACAATCTTTTCTTTTACCTTCAGGGAGGGTTTCAGCTTGGGGCTATGGGGAGAAGACAGTGGACTACCTCTGATTCGCCCATTTAGAGTCTTTTGAAAGCGGAGTGGGGACAGGTTACCAGGGACCTTCCCACCTCCCTCCCTCTCCTGAAGAAGCACCTGTTTTCACAGAGTAAAAGTAGGGGCAGTCTGACATAAGTTCTTGGCAACCAAGGCTTATCTTTTCTCCATGAGACGAGTAGCCTCTGTGGGATGTGTTTAAAAATTTAAGAATGATGTCCAGCATTAATAATAAAAATACTTAAAACAGGTAAAGGCATTAACCTTTTAATTTTTTAAAAAAGTGTCTGTTTGTTTCGGTGGAGCTGGGTCTTTGTTGCTGTGTGTGGGCTTCCTCCAGTTGCGGATGGTGGGGACCACCCTCCATTGTGATGTGTGGGTTCTCATTGCAGTGGCTTCTGCTGTTGCGGACCACAGGCTGGAGGGAGCATGGACTTCAGCAGTTCTGACGTGCAGGCTCAGCAGTTGCAGCTTGAGGTTTCTAGAGTGTGGGCTCAGTAGTTGTGGCACACGGGCTGAGCTGCTCCAGGGCATGTGGGATCTTCCCAGACCAGGGATCAAACCCATGTCCCCTGCATTGGCAGGCAGATTCTTAACCACTGGACCACCAAAGAAGTACCAGTACCAACCGTTTCAAACAGTTTGGCTTCCCACAGGCTACTCCAGGACCTGGAGATCGTAACACCTCACTAGCATCCTAACAGCTACCCACCTGTCCCTACCTGAACACACACACCTCTGCTAGCCTCTTTATCTCCTGATCTCATCTAAACTTAGTCTAAATATTTAGCTTTGTGTGTCCCAAATCATGCATCACAGAGGTTTTGCAAATCCCTTTTTGGCATAGTCACTGAATGTCTAAAAATTATTCATGACAAATATATCTAAGGTAAGATTTCATTTCCTGCCAGATCAGCCAGTCTTCTTACATATGAACATTGAACTGCTCATCGGCCATGAAATACATTGAAAAGGAGTTATCATGCTTGTATAGTCATTGATTATCCCAGAAAAAGTAGTGTCTTGAAAATGAATTTATTTCCCCTGTATATACTTTTTTCTCTTTTGATGATTATACTCTGTGTCTGGAGAAGGGATGGGCTACCCACTCTAGTATTCTTGGGCTTCTGCTGTGGCTCAGCTGGTAAAGAATCCGCCTGCAATGAGGGAGACCTGGGTTTGATCCCTGGGTTGGGAAGATCCCCTGGAGAAGGGAAAGGTTACCCATTCCAGTATTCTGGCCTTTGTCTTAGATTAATTTATTGTAAGTGTGTAGGTTTTTTTCTGAGCTCTCTATTTCATTAATCTGTGTCTATTTTTGTGCCAGTACCATACTGTTTTGACTACTGTAGCTCTGTAGTATAGTCTAAAGTCAGAGTACTTGATATTTCCAGTTTTGTTCTTTTTTCTCAAGATTGTTTTGGCAATTCAGGGTCTTTTGTAGTTCCATATAAATTTTAGGGTTATTTATTCCAGTTTTGTGGAAAATGTTATGGGTATTTTCATAGGGATTAAATTTTAAATTTGTAGATTGCTTTGAGTAGTGTGGCCATTTTAACAATATTAATTCTTTCAAGAACACAAAATAACTTTCCATGTATTCATATCATCTTCAATTTCCTTCATCAGTGTTTTAAAGTTTTCAGAATATAAGTCTTTCCTTTCCTTAATTAAGTTTATTATTAGGTATTTTATTATTTTTGATCTGATTTTAAATGGGATTATTTAATTGTTTTGTCTTTCTCATGGTTTATTATCAATATATAGGAAAGTAACAAATACTACCTCCACTAAGGAACCTTATGAATTTACCTATTCACATCCTCTTATTAGTGTTTATTCAATCAGTAGTGCTCACAGTTGAACACAAATTTCTCTACTATTATATGTAAACAAAGTACCAGTATTCTCACTCTGCTCTCACTTGCATCCCGAAAGATAACATCTCCCCAAAGATTCATTCTCCTATTCTTGTCCCTCCTCCTACCCAGAAGAGTGTGATGGTAAGACAAAATGCCTCTACAGTTCTATCTGTGGTCCCCTTCAGCCATACCCTGGCTGTTTCAGCTCCAGATATCACAAAATTTCCCTTGCAGTCAGTCACTTCCATTGAAAGACTCCTTCATTAAAAGTTCTATTACCCATTCCCAGAGAGTCTACCACTGTTCATTTAAATTTAACTATATAGGTAATTTCTATATATATAGCGAGTCTTCAACAGTATGTGAACTGAGAACTTTCAGATGTTCAAGCTGGTTTTAGAAAAGGCACAGGAACCAGAGATCAAATTGCCAACATCTGCTGGATCATAGAAAAAACAAAAGAATTCCAGAAAAACATCTACTTCTGCTTTATTGACTATGCCAAAGCCTTTGACTGTGTGGATCACAACAAACTGTGGAAAATTCTGAAAGAGATGGGAATGCAGGCCACCTTGCCTGCCTCCTGAGAAATCTGTATGCAGCTCAAGAAGCAACAGTTGGAACTGGACATGGAACAACGGACTGGTTCCAAATCGGGAAAGGAGTATATCAAGGCTGTATATTATCACCCTGCTTATTTAACTTATATGCTTAGTACATCATGAGAAACACTGGGCCGGATGAAGCAAAAGCCTGAATCAAGATTGCCAGGAGAAATATCAATAACCTCAGATATGCAGATGACACCACCCTTATAGCAGAAAGTGAAGAGGAACTAAAGAGCCTCTTGATGAAAGTGAAACAGGAGAGTTAAAGCTGGCTTAAAACTCAACATTCAAAAAACTAAGATCATGGCATCTAGTCCCATCACTTCATGGCAAATAGATGGGGAAACAGTGGAAACAGTGACAGACTTTATTTTCCTTGTCTCCAAAATCACTGCAGATGGTGACTGCAGCCGTGAAATTAAAAGACGCTTGCTCCTTGGAAGAAAAGCTATGACCAACCTAGACAGCGTACTAAAAAAACAGAGCTATTACTTTGCCAACAAAGAGCCATCTAGTCAAAGCTATGGTTTTTCCAGTAGTCATGTATGAATGTAAGAGTTGGACCATAAAGAAAGCTGAACACCATTCATTGGAAGGACTGATACTGAAGCTGAAGCTCCAGTACTTTGGCCACCTGATGCAAAGACCCAACTAATTGGAAAAGACCTTGATGCTGGGAAAGATTGAAGGATGAGGAGAGGGGGACAACAGAGGACGCAATGGTTGGATGGTGTCACCAACTGAAAGGACATGAGTTTGAGCACGCTCCGGGAGATGGTGAAGGACAGGAAATCCTGCAGTGCTGCAGTCCGTGGGGCTGCACAGAGTCAGCCATGACTGCGTGACTGAACAACAACATAGATAAAGGGCTTCCCTGGAGGCTGGGGGTATAGAATCCGCCTGCTAATGCTGGAGACATGGGTTTGATCCCTGGGTAGGGAAGTTCCCCTGGGAGAATGAAACGGCACCCCACTTCAGTATTCTTGCCTGGGAAATCTCATGGACAAAGGAGCCTAGTGGGCTACAATCCAGGGAGTCACAAAAGAGTTGGATATGACTGAGCTACTAAACAACAACAACATACATAGATAAAATGTGCTACAAATTTTTTTGTTCACCACTATTTGCTCTTTTTTTTTTTCTGTTGCAATCTGAGGTTTCTGTTCCTATGTATTTGATATTTGGTTAGAATTCTCACTCTACTATTTTCTACATATGAGTGATATATGATATAACTAGTGATATAATTTCTGAAGTCTTCCAAATCCACAATATCTTTCTTTGACCCGTGGCAGACTGACACCCTGTGACCTCATGTTTTAGACTGACCAATTTTTTTTTTTCGTTTTTATGAGGAGGAAATTGAGGCTCAAAGAAAGAAGGTAACCTGTTTAGGTCATATTGCTATTAAGAAGTGGATGACTAGTAAAGGGGTTGGAAGGGAGAGAGAGTGACTAAAATAGGGATTAGCAGTCAAAGGTTAAGCTAGAGCTTAACCCAACTTCAAGTTGATGAAATGGCGAAGACGGCAAAGACATGGCTGGAGGCAAGGCTGGCATGAGTGTGCACCATGTCGGTACAGGGAAGCTCATGCACGTCTTCACACTCCACTTCATAGCCTGCTGTTTGCCCTAGGTCTTGGAGAGTGTGTGACTGATTCTCAAACTTTGGTGCACCTGAGGCTCGCTGATCATAAACCATAATAAGTAGTCTCTATGCTCTGTGTAGTTCCTCAGTACATTCTGCTTATATAACACAGAAGCTGGCAACCAGGCCAGATTAATCATTTCTCAGTTCAGGACACAGTTTGGTTAAGAAGCTCCATCCAAGATCAACTCGTAGGTGTCCTTGGTGCCTGTGTTCGGGAGGGATGTTGGATAGTAGGGGAACAAGGTATTCAACCATCCCGTTTACTCTTTTCTTCAGAGGCAAATCCAGTAACGGTCTTTTGGCTCCTAACCCAGAACAACTGGTGCAATCACCAACGTCTTCGCATGTCTTAAATGAGAAGAAGCTGAGAGAAACAAACAGCTGCGTCTTTCTTTGTGTGTCAAGCCTTCACTTAAGGTGCAATCCCTCTAAAAATCAGAGAGAAGGGGAGAGTATAGACAATGTGGGGAGAGAGAAAGCCTGGGTGATCCTGGCCCTGAGGACTGTAAGAATGCAGGACTCAGGGGAGGCATGGATTAATGTCACCCATATCCCCTTCACATCCACCCCTGTGCAAGGGGGCTTTAGGGGGCACTGGACCCCCAACCCTCTGGCTCTGTTGCTTTCTTCTTGAAGTTCCCAGTGTTCAAGACTCCTCCCCGCTCCTCTTAAAGCTTACATTCTGATGCAAGGAAACAATAACTAAACTAATAAAAAAAAATCATACTATACAGTGAAGTGCAGTATATTAAACATTGGCATAACAGGACAGAAGATGACAGAGGTGGAGAGAAGAATATTTTATAGGGGTGGTCAGGGAAGACGTCTTTGAAAACCTGGCATTTGACACAGCTCCAAAGAAAGACAGGAGAGAGTCAGGCATGCATGTACGTGGCGGGGGCGGGGGTGGGGTGGGGCGGGGGTGGATTCCAGATCACGGAAGCTCTCCAGGAAGTACCCAACATGTCCACTGGAGTAAAAAAAATAATAATAATAAGTCAACCTCCATGTATGTTTTTATCCAAAAAAAAAAAAAAGAAAGAAATTGAACTAACATTTAGTATATTAATTATAGAAGATATATATACATATATAATATAAATAATACATATGGGGTAGATGCTCAGTTAAAAATCATAGGGGTAGGAAATAAAAATTATAGCGATTACTACACTCCTTAAAGCCACCCGAAAGGCAAAGGATAGATTTTATCTATGTCTCTGTCTTCAGATTCCACCACTCTGGAATATACTAGATATCAACATTTCATGTATAGTTTTTTTTTTGTAATCTCTGTGTATATATTTTTATAGCCTCTACTTTAAAGCTCCTTTTTTTTTTTTTTTTTTAATATCAACTAGGCCTAAGCCTTGAAGACTAAGTGAAATTCGCTCAGTCATGTCCGACTCTTTGCGATCCCATGGACTATACAATACATGGAATTCTCCAGGCCAGAATACTGGAGTGGGTAGCCTTTCTGTTCTCCAGGGGATTTTTTCCAACCCAGGGATCGACAGGTCTCCCACATTTGCAGGCGGATTCTTTACCAGCTGAGCCACAAGGGAAGCCAAACAATATTGAAGTGCTTCTCCAGCAGATCTTCCAGGGCCAGGAATCGAGCCAGGGTCTCCTGTGTTGCAGGCAGATTCTTTTCAACTGAGCCATCAGCGAAGCCTTGAGGATGGGTCCCTAATAAATGAACAGATGAACAAATGGTTGGAAGGATGAAACAGTATGAGAAGAGATGATTTACTGGAACTGCATGCATTGAAATGCTGCAAAGGCAGCCTTGGCACCATAAAAGACTTTGGGTGTTGGCATCTGACAGGAATTAAAATCATCCAAGGATCGCCCTCGGGCAATTTATTCACTTTGTTCCCTAATCTGTGAAATAGGAAATGGGTGAAAGTGAAAGATGATGAATTGAGACAACCCTGTAGAAAAGGCCAAAACACAGAGTCTGGCACTGAGAGGACAGTTCCTATCTTTCATCTCACTCTCCTCTCTTCAACCCCACCGCCAAGCAGCCCGCTCCACGCTGTCAGTGCGGGGAAACAGCTGCTAAGACAATGAGAGGTGGCTTGCAGGCTTTGCTCCCATGTTGCTTTTACCAAATAGACAAGGACCCAGAGTGATGAAAACACAAGTTTGACAGAGACAGGTGAGCTGAGCCTTAGTTAACTGAGCGGAAGGTAAGTTGAGGGGGCGGGGGGGAAAGCTGAGCCAACATGAGCTAGTGCAACCTTGGGCTAACAGTGGTACTCTCGGGGAGGACGCGACACAGCGTCTGTCACCTCCACCTCGCCGTTCCCTGACACAACTGCAGCACCCTAAAGGTGTGGGAGACTGTAGGGAGAAATATCAATAACCTCAGACACGCAGATGACACCACCCTTAGGGCAGAAAGCAAAGAGGAACTAAAGAGCCTCTTGATACAAGTGAAAGAGGAGAGTGGAAAAGCTGGCTTAAAATTCAACATTCAAAAAACTAAGATCATGGCATCTGGTCCCATCACTTCATGGCAAATAGATGGGGAAACAATGGAAACAGTGAAAGACTTTATTTTGGGGGGCTCCAAAATCACTGCAGATGGTGACTGCAGCCGTGTAACTGAAAGACGCTTGCTCCTTGGAAGAAAAGCTATGACCAACCTAAACAGCTTATTGAAAAGCAGAGATATTATTCTGCCAACAAAGGTACGTCCAGTCAAGGCTATGGTTTTTCCAGTAGTCATGTATGGATGTGAGAGTTGGACTATAAAGAAAGCTGAGCACCAAGGAATCGGTGCTTTTGTACTGTGGTGTTGGAGAAGACTCTTGAGAGTCCCTTAAACTTCAAAGAGATATAACCAGTCCATCCTAAAGTAAATCAGTGCTGAATATTCATTGGAAAGACTGATGCTGAAGCTGAAACTCCAATGCTTTGGCCACCTGATGCGAAGAGCTGACTCTTTGGAAAAGACCCTGATGCTGGGAAAGATTGAAGGCAGGAGAAGGGGACGTCAGAGGATGAGATGGTTGGATGGCATCACCGACTGGATGGGCATGAGTTTGAGGAAACTCCAGGCGTTGGTGATGGACAGGGAGGCCTGGTGTGCTGCAGTCCGTGAGGTGGCAAAGTGTCGGACACGACTGAGCGACTGAACTGACCCAAGTCGTGGGGCAGAGCACGGAAGCCTGGCGAGCCACCCCGAGCTGCCATTGGCCGTCGTGACTGTCAGTCCGCGCTCAGCTCCGCTTGCCCCGCCTCCTTGCCCCGCCCCGTCTTCCCGGATCTTGATCTGCGTCCTCCCGGATCTTGATCTGCGTCCTCCCGGATCTTGATCTCCGTCTGCGAACAGTCTGCGGGTGTCCATCCGCCGGGAAGCAGCTTTATCCGCCGCGAATACTCGCTTGGCTTGCGCGAGTGCCGGCGCCGGGAGGGGTGGGGGCCGGGAAGGGGCTGCCCGCGCAGACCTCGGTCACAGGCCCCGTGCGGGAGGGTCCCGGAGGGACAGGTTGGGGCAGCAGGAAGAGAGACGGAAGGGAAGCAGTCCGGGAGGTGCTGGGGTGGGCCGGGAAGCTGATTAGAACCGCAGCAGGGGAGCGCCAAGGTCACGTGCCAGCTGCCTTGCGTGCCTAGGGAGTCAGCCTGGCTCTGCTGGTAGCTGTGTGCCTGCAGGCCAGTTGCTTGATGTCGCTGGACGTAGTTTTCTTTTGAAATGGGGATGACTGAAGTTGCTCCCTGGGGTGTTATGGGGATGAAATCAGTTAATGTTTGTGAAGTCCTTAGTTTTCGTTCAGTGAAAACGGATGGTCGCCAGCGGCATTGGCATCACCTTTTGAGAAATGCAGGTCACCCCACCTGGCCACACTCCAGCCTTATGGCCTCGGGAGCTCACAGGAGCTCAGAAATGTGTTTCAACAAGATCACTACAGGATCCCCACGAAGTGCTGGTCTGAGCTCCTCAGGCAGATCTGTTGATGCCTCTACTGGTTAAATGATGCAGATTACCGAGCCTCACTTGGTGAATCTACGCTGAAACTGAGTCCCAGAATCTGTGGTTTATTAAAAGCTACTCATGTGATTGAGTTTGAAAGCAAATGGTTGGAGAATCACAAATGAATAGATCGTTTTAATTCACATATAGGGAATCAAGACACCCGCCCTCCATCCCACCCCCACCCCCGCACCCCAAAATGCAACCGGAGCTTGCCTAAGGTCTCCGTTCAGGGTCCTAAGAAACTGTGAAGCTCTAAGGTTAAACTCCGCCCCGACACACCTCCGCCTCTGCCCCAACTAGTCCAGTGGCCTCAAAGTATCTTGTTTCCTAATCTGTGAAATGGGAGCAAAAGTCACACCTAGCTCAAGGGGTGACTGTGAAGATCAAATATGACCCAGAAAAGTCCCCTCTGGGAATATGGATTGGACGGAAGTGTTCATCCATGTCTGGCCCCAGAGCCTGCAATTCCTGCAGGGGCCTGGGACCCTGCAATTCACTTGATAAAATAAGCCTCCTTGGAAACTCAAGTCAGCAAGTGAGGGGCTTTGGGGAGATATCCAGGCCTCTTAGTTTGGCCTGAGTCTGGTCCAGCCCAGTTCTGAGCCATCCCCAGAACCGAGACAGGAGCTCAGAGGATGGTTTCCAAGTCCCATTGTGCCTGCGAGGATGCATGAATAAAACCATCCAGCTCACACTGCCTCTTGGCTCCAGGCAATGGCTCCAGGCAGTGTCACCTCCATAGTTCTTTTCCTGGTGAGGAAAAACTCCCTGCTTGCTGGAAACCTCCTTGGAGCATCTGGTGTCCTGCAAGGGAGGGCTTTGCCGCCCCCCAAGTGTATTGTCTTCCTAGGGCAGGATGGACCAGGGGTCTCTGTAGGCAGTTTAGCTGCCAGGCCTTCAGGGCTGACCCTATGGTGCTGCTAGAAATATAGAGCCCCCACCCACCTCCTCTTTGGAGGGAGGTTCAAGAGGGGACAGGGTTGGAGGGAGGTTCAAGAGGGAGGGGACATATGTATACCTCTGACTGATTCATGTTGACGTAGGGCAGAAAGCAGCATTGTAAAGCAATTATCCTCCAGTTAAAAATAAATTGTAAATGTTAAAGTAAAAAAATAAATTGAAATAGATTCACAGACGTAGAAAACAAACTCACAGTTACCAAAGGGGATGCATAAATGCTCAGTCATGTCTGACTCTTTCCTCTTCCAGGGGGTCTTCCGATCCAGGGATGGAGCCTCGGCTCCCGTGTCTCCTGCATGGCTGGTGGATTCTTTACCTGCTGAGCCATCAGGACACCCCTACCAAAGGGGGTGGTGGGGGATAAACTAGAAGTTTGGGACTAACATATACATACTACTACTATACATAAAATAGGTAAAGCACAAGGACCTACTGTATAGCACAGGGAACTAGACTCAGTATCTTGTAATAACCTATGATGGGAAAGAATCTGAAAAAATATATATATATATATATATATATGTATAACTGAACCATTTTGCTCTACACTTGAAACTAGCACAACATAGTCACATAATTTGGGAAGATCCCCTGGAGAAGGACATGGCAACCCATCCCAGTATTCTCGCCTGAAGAATCCCATGGACAGAGAAGCCCAGCAGGCTACAGTCCATGGACTCACAAGAGTCGCACACGACTTAGCGACTAAACCACCACATTCACGTAACTGTGAATTAATTATGCTTCAATTAAAAAATTAAAAGTAAAAAAAATTTTTTTTAAGAATAAAAGGGAGGGGACAGCTTCTAAGTTGAACTGTGGTGGGCCCACTGTAAACTTATGGGCGAGGAGGAGGAGACCATCCCACTGGGCTCTGGCATATTCCAGGACCAGCTCTGGAATAGGATGTCCAGGCCTTCAACCCCGATTCTTCCCCAGAGGCCAGATCTCCAGCCCTTCATTCTGTGTTGTCTTTGTACATCTGATGACAGTTTTCCCTGTTCAGTTCAGTTCAGTCACTCAGTCGTGTCAGACTCTTTGCAACCCCATGAACCGCAGCAGGCCAGGCCTCCCTGTCCATCACCAACTCCTGGAGTCCACCCAAACTCATGTCCATTGAGTCAGTGATGCCATCCAACCACCTCATCCCCTGTCGTCCCTTTCTCCTCCTGCCTTCAATCTTTCCCAGCCTCAGGGTGTCCCCCATAAAACCCCTGTTCATCCCTCATCCATCAAGTTTGAATCTAAATCAACGTTTCTCTCTCTCTCCTTCTTAACTTCTCCCTTTCTCTCTTTCTCTCACATATTCTCCTCAGGTAGAGGAAAGGTGTCTTCTTGGCTCCTAGAACATGTTGTTTTTAACTCTAAATACAGAAATCAGCCCATGCTGTTAGGACTATTGAATGTGGGTGGAGCTTCCCAGGTGGTGCTAGTGGTAAAGAACTGTGCCTGCCAGTGCAGGAGACATAAGAGACACAGGTTCGATCCCTGGGTCAGGGAGATCCCCTGGAGAAGGAAATGGCAACCCATTCCAGTATTCTTGCCTGGGAACCCCATTGACAGGGGAGTTTGGCAGGCTACAGTCCACAGGGTCACAAAAAGCTGGACATGACTGAAGTGACTGAACGTCATGCATGGAGTAGAGACATCTTTGAAGGTGTGAGCAGTCTTTACCTCATTATGGGTTTGGTGGTGGTGGTTTAGTTGCCAAGTCGTCTCCGATTCTTACGACCCCAAGGACTGTAGCCTGCCAGACTCCTCTGTCTGTGAGATTCTCCAGGCAAGAATACTGGAGTGGGTTGCCATTTCCTTCTCCAGGGGATGTTCCCGACCCAGGAATTGAACCCAGGTCTCGTGTACTGCAGGCAGATTCTTTACCAACTGAGCTACAAGGGAAGCCCCATTATAGGTTTAACAACAATTAAATAACCCAACCACCTGTGACTTGGTGGTGGTGGTTTATTAAGAGGTGGAGTCGCTAAATCGTCTCCGATTCTTGTGACCCCTATGGACAGAGGAGCCTGGCAGGCTACAGTCCATGGGATTCTCCAGGCAAGAATATTGGAGTGGATTGCCATTTCCTTCTCTAGGGGATCTTCCCAACCCAGGAATCAAACCCGGGTCTCCTGCATTGTAGGCGGATTCTTAACCAACTGAGCTACAAGGGAAGACTTGGCTAGATGTATTCTTGCTCCATTTATAATGAAATGCAGATGACTTACTGCATATGGCCAACAAGGTGTTTAGTCCAAGGGACTATGCAGTGTGTGGTCCTATCAAAGGTAAACACTCTGTCTTCAGGGATGTCAGACAGTTTCAACAACATCCTATCCGCAGAAGCTGAAAGTGAAGTCTCGGTGGCTCAGCAGATTCCTCGAGCACTCCCTGACCATCACAGCTGCCAGGTTGTGGTGGGTTTGCATTGAGCTCGAAGGGCACAGCTTCAAGAGGAGAAGCAATGCTGCAGCTCTGCCATGGACCTAGAGGTCCTGATTCAGCCAACTCTGTTAGTTTTTTAATGAGGGTCAGTGTAAGGTTGAAATGGAAGACCGCCTCCTAAATGGCATCAGGCCAACAATTCCAAACATATGGTTCAGTTGCTATTCCAGTGACCAGTAAACAGAGAATAAAGCATCAGCAGGTAGCTCAAGAAACCAACATGCTTTGGGATTGGCAGGAACCATGTTGGGATGCCATTGGGATGCCATTACAAATGGGCAAAAGTCCATTGGGAGGTAAAAATACAAATGTCACCTAAGAAGCAGGGGGACCTGGGGAAACAAGCCAGGCTTTTTTTTTTTTTTTTTTCTTCTGCCAAGCTGTCTTCCTTTCAATTATTTTTTCCTTTGCCTTTTCATGTCCAACTCTTTGCGACCCCATGGATTGCAGCATGCCAGGCTTCCCTGTCCTTCACCAACTCCTAGAGCTTTCTCAAACGCATGTCCATCAAGTCAGCAATGCCATCCAACCATCTCATCCTTTGTCGTCCCCTTCTCCTCCTGCCCTCAATCTTTCCCAGCATCAGGGTCTTTTCCAATGAGTCAACTCTTCGCATGAGGTGGCCAAAGTACTGGAGTTTCAGCTTTAGCATCATTCCTTCCAAAGAAATCCCAGGGCTGATCTCCTTCAGAATGGACTGGTTGGATCTCCTTGCAGTCCAAGGGACTCTCAAGAGTCTTCTCCAACACCACAGTTCAAAAGCATCAATTCTTTGGCGCTCAGCTTTCTTTATAGTCCAACTCTCACATCCATACATGACCACTGGAAAAAACATAACCTGGACTAGACGGACCTTTGTTGGCAAAGTAATGTCTCTGCTTTGTAATATCCTGGTTGGTCATAGCTTTTCTTCCAAGAGCAAGTGTCTTTTAATTTCATGGCTGCATGTCGAGGCTGGCTCAACAAGCCACGGTTTCCCGAAAGTGCAATACAGAGAAAGAATTAGAAAGACACAATAATTGAAAGCAAGGATCAGGAGACCAACACCATTCCTAGGTGAAGGTGCCCAAACTGATCAAGTCAGCTTTACTACATGTTTTCAGGCAGGGGAGTCCGTGCAAGTGAGAACGTGCTCTCAGAAGCATATAGAGCCACAAGGCTGTTAAGATAGGATAGGAATGTAACATAAAGATGAACTAAGAAAGATTTACTTGTACTAATGATTTAAGTTGCTGTCTCAATAACAAAGTTCCAGATGCGAAAAACATTTGACTCAGAGACGCCCGGTCATGGAATAGTCTGATGATGGCTTTCCACCTCCAGGCACACATCCTGCTTTCAAGATGTTTTTCTGTTCCCTTTGGGCTTAATCCAAGGGTCCTATGTCTTGAGGTGTCTGGTCAGCAAGGTTGATAATGCTTTCACAAGCCTTTTCTGGGGTCTGCTTTTTCTGTCTGGTACTTGCTTCCTACATCTCCCCCTTTTTGTTTTTCAGCAAGTGAAATAATTGTAAGAAAGGCTAATTGTTGTTGGTGACATTATTGTCATCTTGCTGTTCTTCTCCAGACTACACAGAAGCAAAAGAAAACGATTAAAATTATAGCACAGGTTAACATAATTCCATGTCCATAGGCCTTGATCTGTTTAAGAGGATTTAGAGAGGATATACCATCGGCAATAGTATCAAGTAAATTAGATCCAGAAATCATATCTAACTTTTTATTAAAAGTTTCTAATATATCATGTTGTAAATCTTGAATATCTAGAGAAATATTTCCTTGATTTAATAAATGTTGTTTGATCTTGTCCTAATTAAACCATGACCAATTGTATTCATGTGCTCTAAAACAAAAAGAGGTGTAATTCCAATCACGTTTTAATCTCAGTTGCTTTTGTAAACTAACCATTTGATCTCTGAATAGTATTACTGTCTGCTGGAGATCAGCCACCTGAGAAGCTAATTTGCCATCTGTTTTTTGTTGAGTGGACTATAAAATGTCAGCATCCTTATGCCATTCTTGTACAAACTGCACTGTTTGAACAGATTGATGTAAACCTACTCCAGCCACTGCTGCAGTGGTAGTGATAGCTATGCTAATGCCTAAAATAGCAGCGATATGCATTCCAATGACTCTTTCAGCATGTTTTAAACCTTTAATAATTTCTTCAAGGGCATACAGTGTAGGACTTTCTTGCCAAGATCTTTGCAAATCTACTGGTATCCAAATGCCCACTCTAGCTTTAAGAATATAAATACTCTGCCAACTGTCATTGAATGGGATAGTATTACTTAAACATGTGTAAAAGGAACACTGTAAACAATCTATAAGCCCTGTATTTTTATCATAATTAGCTGGACAGACCATGAATACAAAAGGAAGTCTAACACAAGCTTGCATATTATGAGTAGAGTTTTTGTAAAAATAAAAGTTGCTTTAGGGTCCAGTGGTTTGGGCTTAGCGCTTTCACTGCTGTGGTCAGGGCTCAATCCCCAGTTGGAGAACTAAGATCCTGCAAGCCATGTGGTGTGGCCCCCTGCCCACCCCCCAAAAAGAGACACTTCATAACTGGCATATACAGGACTCCTGCTGAAGCATCCCTGAAAATATAGCATAAACTAATAATAAAAATGATTTATATACAAGGTTAATGAAATGTTTACTGCCTAAAGGACATTGTCTATCCTGGGTACATGTTAAATATTGTTGAATTAATGGATGCATTTCAAGATATTTCCAGTATTTATACTTTCTGGAGATCTGAGTTTCCATCTAGTATCATTTTCCTTCAGCCTAAAGAAATTCTTTCAGCATTTTGTGTACTGAGCCCTGAGACTTTCTTTTTTCCCTAAATCTTTTTCCTCTCCATTTTTCAAATTCCATGATTTTGTTGGTCGATTTTCAAATGCACTGTTTTTTTCTGTCATTTTCATTTTGCTGTTTGTCCAGTGAAACTTTTTTAAAATGTTATTTTATTTTTGGCTTCGCTGGGTCTTAGTTGTTGTATGGCAGGCTTTCTCTAGACTCGGCTGTGTTGCTCAGGCTTCTCGTTGTGACGGCTTCTCCTGGTGCAGAGCGTGGGCTCAGTAGTTGCGGCTCATGGGCTCAGCTGCTCTGCAGCATGTGGAATCCTCCCAGAGCAGGAATCAGACCTGTGTCCCCTGTGTTGGCAGGCAGGCTCTCATCCACTGTGCCACCAGGGAAGTCCTGTCCAGTAAATTGTTTAATTTTAGATAGTATATTTTTCAATTGTAGGATATCTGTTGGGTTTTTTTCTGAATTTTTTAAAAATTGTGGTAAGATATTTATAACATAAAATTTACCATCTCAGTCATTTTTGTGAACCTAGCCACAGTTTCGTGGTGTTAAGTACATTCACTCTGCTGTGTAACCATCACCACTATCCATCTTCAGAAAAACCTGACATCTCAAACTGAATTCTATGCCACTCCACAATAACTTCTCATTCCCCTGGAAGTCACGATTCTTTCTATTCTCTATAAATGTGACTATTCTAAGTACATTTAAGTGGAATCCTGTAATATTTGTCCTTTTCTGTCTGGCTTATTTCACTTAGAATAATGTCTTCACGGTTCACTGATACTGTCACATGTGTCCGAATTTTCTCCCCTTTTTTATTATTATTTTAAAAATACTTACTTATTTGCATCAGGTCTTACTTGCAGCATAAGGGATCTAGTTTCCCGACCAGGGAACGAACCTGGGTCCCCTGCATTGGGAGCTTGGAGTCTTAGCCACTGGACAACTGAGAAAGTCCCTTTTCTTCCCTTACAAGACTGAATAATTTTCCATTGTATGTATCTAGCCCTACTGGAGAAGGCAATGGCACCCCACGCCAGTGCTCTTGCCTGGAAAATCCCATGGACAGAGAAGCCTGGTAGGCTGCAGTCCATGGGGTCGCAAAGAGTCTGACACGACTGAGTGACTTCACTTTCACTTTTCACTTTCATGCACTGGAGAAGGAAATGGCAACCCACTCCACTGTTCTTGCCTGGAGAATCCCAGGGACGGCGGAGCCTGGTGGGCTGCCATCTGTGGGGTTGCACAGAGTTGGACACGACTGAAGTGACTTAGCAGCAGCAGTTAGCAGGGTCATTTAAAATATATTCAGTCTATCGACCATTCCATGCCTCAAGAGTTTTCAAAGCCATAGGTATTTTCCAGATCTCATTATGAATAGGATGGTGAACTAGATGTGGAATGGGAGGGGCAAATCCTACCCCATTCCAAACCAAAGATCCATTACCAAATGTACTGAGTCCCACTGTGCTATATCCAAGGACTGGGGATTTTGGTGTCTTTTAATTTTGGAGTCCCTCTGGGTCCCCAATCAATTATGGGACCTTCAGTAGTATTGATCAATAAATGGCCTTCCACTCCTTTACAATAATTCCATTGCATCCAATCTTCCTTTTCTAAAAACATAAGAGCAGTTGAAAGAAAAAAGGAAGTCTTATCATCTTTAGTAGATTTAACAACAGATAAACATTTTTGATAATCTGTTTTTAAACAGATCTCTCCACGCCTAGAGAATCCCATGGACAGAGGAGCCTGGTAGGCTGCTGTCCATGGGGTCGCACAGAGTCGGACATGATGGAAGCTATTTAGCATGCATGCATGCTTTGGAGAAGGAAATGGCAACCCACTCCGGTATTCCTGCCTGGAGAATCCCAGGGACAGAGGAGCCTGGTGGGCTGCCATCTATGGGATCACACAGAGTCAGACCCAACCGAAGCGACTTAGCAGCAGCAGCTCCATATCCAATGCAAATAGGGGTATTTTCAGACCCAATGGTGTAATTGTTTAATATATATTCTTCTTCTTCTGGTTTATCTGGGAGACTTTGATCATAGGGGCCAGGAAGCCAAGCTGAGTCATTCACAAAAATGGGAACTGTTGAATCTTCCCATGTCTAACACTGCGCTCCCTGATGTAGCTGGGAGCAGGTCATAGACAGATTGTTTTGGGGGGCCTGGGCTGTAAACACAAAAGGAACAGTCTTCCAAGCACTCAGATTGTTTTGGGGGCCTCAAGCCAGGCCCCACATTACATTTCGGGAATGTCCCATCTTTATGATATTTAGATGTGTATTGATTTGCCCATTGATTTTCTTTTTTGCGTTTTGGACATAAGCGTGGAGTCTCATTTTCTTGTTTAGCATTTTTTAAATCTTTTTTCTTTCCAATCTCTCTTAATACGTCCAATTTTTCCACATTGATGGCACAGAGTGTCATTTCCTCTTTTCCCTTTAGATAATGCTGGAGCCAATAATTGCATTTTATATGGCTCCAACCCACTACCATGACAAGCCTTTAAATATTCCTTCAAAAGCAGCACCGTGAGTTTTAGTGGCTGAATAGCCTTTTGACATTCTGAATTGGCATTATCATAAGCAAGAATCTATAATAACAAATCTCTCAGTCCTGGCTGAGAAATAGTTTGGGTCAAATTTTGACGTAATAGTGCAATGAAGTCTACATATGTCTCTCCATTAGATTGTTTGAGTAAATGATGGAGTAGCCTGTCCTGGAGGATTGACTTTTTACCATGCTTTTAAGCATATCATTCCTACTTGCTGAGTACTTGATCATCACTCACTTGATGAGTACTTGATCATCAAATTGTAACTGGGCTTGAACTCCAAAATATGCACCAGATCCCATCAATTGTTCTAAAGAAATGTTAACGGGAGGATTAGTGGCTGCATTACTATGAGCTTGCTAACTAGCCTCATCTTGCCACCAGTCCTAAATTGTAAAAATTCCCAAGTAGTTAAACAAGTCCTAGCAACCGTCTCCCTCCCAATCATGAGGGATCAATCTTTCTGCCTGTGACAAACCTTGAATCATCCCCATAGTATAAGGAGAATTAGTTCCATATCGAGTACAAGCCTGTTTGATCTCTTCAATAGTTTTGAAAGATAAAGGGTTATAAATTTAATCCTCCATTTGGGAATTGAGGTCCGGGTGGAACCTGTATCACTATTACAGGAAGAGCTAACGCATTTTCATCACCTTGTGACTGAGCCACACGAACTCCCCTATGAAAGGGAGAGATGGTGTTGGGAATGGTTACTTGTGGCTTTAACATAAAACCATCTTCCCAAGGAGTCTCGGATCAAAAGTAGAAGGCTCACCCAGGGGGGGCAGACGGAGGAGCTGTTCTAGCAAACAAAATTTGTTCATTACTTTTATAACATTTCCCTTTAAAAATTTTTGCTTTTAAAGGTTTTTTCCTCCTCCTCTGAGTCACTATTGTCATATATATGTAACTCTTCTTCTAACTCCGCCTCTATTCACTCGAGAAGCGGAATCATCAATCAGACTCCAAAACCTCCGATTATAGTGTACCCAAAGCCGTGCTAATGAAATTTCCTAAAGACCGCACTGACAAGGCTATTTGTCTCTACTTTGATAAGCTCCGTGCAAGCAACGCATTACTTCTTGCCATTCTTTATACCTTAAAGTTCCTCTAGCCAGATCAAGCCAATAGCAATGTTTTTCATTAGCAGAAAATACAGTCTTTAAAAGCAGACTGAGAGACTTGTACTCCTGAGCTTTTCAACAAAGTCTTTAAGACTTGCATATATTCTGCATGCTTAGAAGGATTTTGCCCCTTTGTTACCCTGATTGACAAATCCACGGGGGTGTACTTACCAAGTACTTGCATTGTCCACCACGCCGGCCGGATTTCCCTGCGTTCTCCGCCGCTCCGCTCGGAGCTGAGCCTCCTAGGCTGGTTTCGCTTTCAGGTTCCTGTTCCCATGCCACTTGTCGAGTCCGGCTCAACAAGCCAGGGTTTTCAGAAAGCACAAAACAGCGAAAGAATGAGAAAGACACAAGAACTGAAAGCGAGGATCAGGAGACCAACACCGCTCCCAGGTGAAAGTGCCCAAACCGATCAGGTCAGCTTTATTACATGTTTTCAGGCAGGGGAGTCCGTGCAAGGGAAAACGCTTTCTCAGAAGCATATGGAGCCACAAGGCTGTTAAGACAGGATAGGAATGTAACATAAAGATGAACTAAGAAAGATTTACTTGTACTAATGATTTAAGTTGTTGTCTCAATAACAAAGTTCCAGATGCGAAAAACATTTGACTCAGAGATGCCCGGTCATGGAATAGTCTGATGATGGCTTTCCACCTCCAGGCACACATCCTGCTTTCAAGATGTTTTTCTGTTCCCTCTGGGCTTAATCCAAGAGTCCTATGTCTTGAGGTGTCTGGTCAGCAAGGTTGATAATGCTTTCACAAGCCTTTCCTGGGGTCTGCTTTTTCTCTCTTGTACTTGCTTCCTACAGTGGCAGTCACCATCTGCAGTGATTTTGGAGCGCAAAAAAAATAAAGTCAGCCACTGTTTCCACTGTTTCCCCATCTATTTGCCATGAAGTGATGGGACCTGATGCCATGATTTTAGTTTTCTGAATGTTGAGTTTTAAGCCAACTTTTTCACTCTCCTCCTTTACTTTCATCAAGAGGCTCTTTAGTTCTTCTTCACTTCCCTGGTGACTCAGACAGTAAAGCGTCTGCCTACAATGTGGGAGACCTGGCTTCAGTCCCTGGGTCGGGAAGATCCCCTGGAGAAGGAAATGGCAACCCACTCCAGTCCTCTTGCCTGGAGAATCCCATGGATGGAGGAGCCTGGTGGGCTACAGTCCATGGAGTCACAAAGAGTCGGACACGACTAAGTGACTTCACTTTCACTCTTTGCCATAAGGGGGGGGGGGTCATGTGTGTATCTGAGGTTATTGATATTTCTCCTTGCAATCTTGATTCCAGCTTGTGCTTCATCCAGCCCAGCGTTTCACATGATGTACTGCATATAAGTTAAATAAGCAGGGTGACAATATACAGCCTTGACTTACTCCTTTCCCAAATTTGAACAGTCTGTTGTTCCGTGTCCAGTTCTAACTGTTGCTTTGTGACATGCATACAGATTTCTCAGGAGCCAGATAAGGTGGTCTGGTATCCCCATCACTTGAAGAATTTTCCATAGTTTGTTGTGACACACAGCCAAATGCTTTGGTGGAGTCAATAAAGCAGAAGTAGATGTTTTTCTGGAACTCTCTTGCTTTTTTGATGATCCAGTGGATTTTGGCAATTTGACCTCTGGTTCCTCTGCCTCTTTTAAATCCAGCTTGAACATCTGGAATTTCACAGCTCATGTACTGTTGAAACCTGGCTTGGAGAATTTTGAGCATTACTTTGCTAGTGTGTGAGATGAGTGCAATTGTGTGGTAGTTTGAACATTCTTTGGCATTGCCTTTCTTTGGGATTGGAATGAAAACTGACCTTTTCCATCCTGTGGCCACTGCTGAGTTTTCCAAATTTGCTGGCATATTGAGTGCAGCACTTTCACAGAATCATCTTTTAGGATGTGAAGGAGCTCAACTAGAATGCCATCACCTCCCCTAGCTTTGTTCGTAGAGATGCTTCCTAAGACCCACTTGAGTTCGCATCCCAGGATGTCTGGCTCTAGGTAGGTTGATCACACCACCATGGTTATCTGGTACAGTTCTTCTGTGTATTCTTGCCACCTCTTCTTAATATTGTCTGTTTCTGTTAGGTCCATACCATTTCTGTCCTTTATTGTGCCCATCTTTGCATGAAATGTTCCCTTCGTATCTCTAATTTTTTTGAAGAGATCTCTAGTCTTTCCTATTCTGTTGTTTTCCTGTTTCTTTGCATTGATCACCGAGGAAGTCTTTCTTATCTTTTCTTTCTATTCTTCGGAACTTTGCATTCAAATGGGTACATCTTTCTTTTTCTCCTTTGCTTTTCACTTCTCTTCTTTTCACAGCTATTTGTAAGGCCTCCTCAGACAACCATTTTGCCTTTTTGCATTTCTTTTTCTTGGGGATGGTCTTTATCCCTGCCTCCTGTACAATGTCACGAACCTCTGTCCATAGTTCTTCAGGCACCTGTCTTTCAGATCTAATCCCTTGAATCTATTTCTCACTTCCACTGTATAATCATAAGGAATTTGATTTAGGTCATACTTGAATGGTCTAGTGGTTTTCCCTACTTTCTTCAATTTAAGTCAGAATTTGGCAATAAGGCATTCATGATCTGAGCAACAGACAGGTCCCGGTCTTGTTTTTGCTGACTGTATAGAGCTTCTCCATCTTTGGCTGCAAAGAACAGAATCAATTTGATTTTGGTATTGACCATCTGGTGATGTCCATGTGTAGAATCTTCTCTTGTACTGTTGGAAGAGGGTGTTTGCTATGACCAGTGCCTTCTCTTGGCAAAACTGTTAGCCTTTGCCCTACTTCTTTTTGAAGGTCACAAACAAAACCTTGGGTGCACCAGGACCCAGGAGAAAGGAGCAGTGACCCCACAAGAGACTGACCCAGACTTGCTAGTGAGTGTCCAGGAGTCTCCAGCGGAGGCGTGGGTCAGCAGTGGCCTGCTACAGGGTCGGGGGCACTGAGTGCAGCAGTGTACGCATGAGACCTTTTGAAGGAGGTAGCCATTTTCTTCATTGCCTCCACCATAGTTTGGTCTCAGGTCAAACAACAGGGAGGAAACACAGCCCCATCCATCAGTAGAAAATTGAATTAAAGAGTTACTGATTATTATATATGAAACAGATCTCCAGTCCAGATTTGATGCATGAGACAGGGTTCTCAGGGCTGGTGCACTGGGATGACCCTGAGGGATGGGATGGGGAGCGAGGTGGTGGTGGAGGGGGTGGGTTCAGGATGGGGAACACATGTACACTCATGGCTGATTCATGTCAATGTATGGCAAAACCACTACAATATTGTAAAGTAATTAACCTACAATTAAAATAAATTAATTAATTAAAAAAATATTTACTGAGCATGGCCCCGCCATCAGAACAAGACCCACTTTCCCCCTGTCTCTCCCATCAGGAAGCTTCCATAAGCCTCTTATCCTTTGCCTTTTCACTGCATCTCAAATGCTCTTAGTTAATGGCCAAAGTCATTACCGTCATCCAGTTGAATCTTCTCGGTCTTTACGTCTCTGTTCTTCTTCCACTTTAGTCTGTTACTGCTTGCCATGGGCAGTTCCATGCCCCTTCCTGAGCCTCCCTGGGTGTTCACTATCACGTACTGAATGTGAATTCTTTCATTTCACTCGTCATTCAGTTGGAGTGGATTAGTATCTCTAAGTCAATATGTCAAAAGTAGAATTCAGAGACACACACGCCGGCAGCAACTCCTTCCCTGGATTTCTCACACCAGTTAAGGGAGACTTTATCCTTACTCCATTTACTCAAGTCAAAAGCCCAGAAATCATGACTGAACCCTCTTTTTCTCTTGTTTCTTGAACTCCCTCCATCCGTACACAAAGCATATGGGTTTGTCCTTCAAAATATATACAGGGACTTCCTCCATTTACTCAGTGGACTCTAGGTTTCCACTGAAGGGGGCATGGATCCAATCCCTGGTCAGGTAACTAAGATTCCCCCACCCCTTGAAGTGCAGCCAAAAAAATAAATAAATAAATAAATACATGTAGAATCCAACCAGTATTCACACCTCAATACCAGTCAAGCTGTGCCTCCCACATTGGTGGAAAGTTGGACGAGCCTCCTCCTAATTGCTTTCTTCATCTGCATCCACTCTTGCCCCCTAGAGTTTTTGGTCCACACAGCTGCCAGTGGTTTTTTTTAAAAGTCAGGTTATATCGCACCCTTGTTTCAAACTGTTAGAATAAATCTTCAATTTATAATAAAATCCAGCCCACAAGGTACTTAGTGGTAATGACAAATACATGTGCTCCTTAAGGTATGTTCCTTTCCAGGACAAATTCTCTGTCCCTAGAAATGTCAGGCAACTTCAATAGCACCATTCTCTACTGCTTCCTTTTTACAAGTTTTTAACATCCTCAGGGTCTACAAAGATAAGAGAATCTGTAAGTCCCTTGTGCAATAATTCATTCTCCATCTACGTATGTTACTATCAGTCACCTGTATGCTCTAAGATGATGTAAGGAATAACAGCGATTTGATGAAACTCTCATAGTTTTTCTCTTCTTTTCTTCTAGCTTTTTACAGTAACACTTCTAAAGTTTACTCTCTCCAAATCCCACTGAGTACCTGGAATTTAAGCAGTGATTATAGTTTCTCTGTATATATTTTACATTAAGCCAAGTTAGGAAAAGCTTTCAGTACTATTCCAATATCATCGACTTTTACATAAACATCTATTTCAAACGAGTTGTCACCATCTTCACGTATCAACTGTGTTCTCCCCTTCTCTGACCAGCCTTTCCAAAACAGCACCTAATAGTGAAGGCATCCCCTCCTATTGTTTCTTAAACTGTACGATGTTTTCTCAAGCCCCTGCTTTGGTCGTCAGTTTGGAAACGCCTAGTTCTGGAGCCCTCCCTTGGGACTGGAAAATTCTGCATGTACCCATGCAGGGCCTGGGAACCAGGAGAGCTGGGCTCTTCCTCCTGGCTGGAGGATCCGTGTTGCAACAAGTTCTAAGCTAAGCTGGCTCCTTTGTTAGAGACAGAAACTCGACTGCCTGCTTTGGACCATTTCTGCGCTGGAAGCTGACGAAGCTCACCGCGCCGACGTCCCCACGGGCTGGGTGGGGAGCCTCTCCAGAGCCCAGTCCACAGCCGCCGGCCGCCCGACAGTGGCCGAAGAGCCGTGACGGCCGAGCTCCCTGCGCCGCCGGGCCGCGCTATTGGCCTCGCGGCTCCGGAGGCCAAGCGCTTTGCCCCGCGCTCCGCGCAGCCTTCATGTAACCGGCCCTGCGGGGACGGGTGAGTCCGCCGACTCCGCCCGCTCCTGACAGCAGCGGACGCGGGGGCGGGCTGCATGAAGGGACAGGACGGCTCGAAGCCCGACCCGGAACAAGGACGCGGACTGTGGCAAGAGCGCTGGGTCTCGCGCGAATGGACCGGCTGGAGGCGGTGCCCTCATGACGCGCGAACCGCCCCGCCACCGGGTCCGCTTCCACCCTTTCTGGCCGCCGCTCTCAGTGGCTCGGCCAATCGGCTTCTGCAGGGGGATAACTTTCGCGCGGGAAGAGTTTCCTCCGAGCGCCGTCCTCGCAGCCTGGATCGCGGATCCCTGTCCCGCCATCACCCTCACCGCCGGGGCAGATTCTCCGCTTCTGTGAGCGGCTCCTCTGATCTTGAGGAGGACGTGGAGTTCTTGGGGCGGCGAGGCGCAGGTTTGTCAAGGGCGCCAGTTAGAAGGATCTCAGCCCAGATCCAAGAAAATTTTGGAGGGAGGGGGCATAAGCAGTTTTCTCTTGTGGTAACCCCCTCCCCAGGTTCAAAGGTCAAGAGTTTTACACCTGGAAGGACACTTCCAGATAGCCTAGGGAGCTATTCCAGTTAACGTTTGTGTGCCTTGGGCGTGGAAGGGTGGTGGTGGTGGTTAAAGTTGATTTAATAGTGGAGATTCCCATAACTGCATCCCAAGCGTAGTGAGGATGGGATTCAGGTATCTTCTTCTTCTTTAAAAAAAAAAAAAAAAATTCAGAGGGGAGAATTCTCAGGACCAATACAACTTTCAGCCGAGCTCCTTAATTTACAAATGAGGAAACTGAGATTTCTAAAAGGAGTATCACCTCGCGGAGGTTTGGTGGATTGTGGAGGTTCTCTCCTGGCCCCGGGTACTTCTTCCGTTGCTGTTGTGATCAGTTCTCAGCTGAATGCCTCGGAGTGTTCATCTATCCGGACTTCCCTCTGTGCAGGTCTCTCTTTTCTGTGTCTTTTGAACTCCTGCCACCTTGGTCTCTCAGCTGTCTCCTCAAGTCAGGAATGCCAACGGGCCCTGCCTGGCTGCCCCTCGTGGCGCCCTGGCCTGGAATCTCTCAAGGCAGTCAGCTGGAGTCATCACAGGATGCCCTTCATTTGTCACTGCCACGAACTGCATGATGTCTAGTTCCTTGCAAATTCTTGTTCCATCTGTTTAGCTTATTGTCTTCTTTTGCTTTCAGACTGAAGGGCAAGTCAGGTCCCTGTCACTTTGGCCAGATATCCAAGATAATAACCATTTTAATGTTCTTGTCTACTAGTTCTATCATCTGAGTCACTTCTGGATATGTTTCTGTTCATTGACTTCTCTCCTCATTGTGGGTATTATTTTTCTGCTTCTTTTTATGCCTCAGAATTGTACTGGATATCAAACTTTGTCAATTTCACATATATGAGCGCTAGAAATGTTTCTATTCCTATCAGCATTTTTGAGCTTTGTTCTAATTGTGTTAGTGGAAAAGTGTTACGCTTCCAAAGCTTGCTTTTAAATTTTGTCAGGTGGGACCAGAGCAGTCTTTGGTCTATGGCTAATACTTTTGTCAATACCTAATATGTTATGAATTATGAAGTTTTCCAGTTTGACTTCTGGGAACACAAATTATTGTCAGCTGAGCATGAGAAACAGAAACTATTCTCAGCTGAGTGTGGGAAACAGAAACTGTTCTCAGTTGAGTGTGAGAAACAGACCGCTAGTCAGCTGAAATTTCAGGGGTGCCCTGCGGGGAGCCGGTGGGAGGCACTCCGCCTGTGGCAAAGGTCATGAGGAAGGAGGCTTGACATACGCAAAGGTGGGATCAAGCCTCAAGAGTCCCCCTGGAAATCCTTGAGCATCTACCCCCATAACCAGAGCCTGCCTACTTTACTACTTTGTGCCCTCACCTACACCTCTGACTTTACAGGGGGCTGTCCCCCACCACCTCTTTCGGAGAAGGAGTTAACTTAGAGCTCCAGTTAATAAAAACTCCTGGGTGTGACAAGAGTGTTTTAACTTACAAACTCCTCTGAAGGTTCTCTAGCCTACCTGACAGGCTTGTCCAGCCACATGTGATTGCTCACAGCCTCCCAACCGGGAGAGGCACGAGATGCTTTAAACCTTCTAAAAACAGGTTCCTTAGAAAAGTTAGAAAACCATTAGTATAAGTATAGTGGGATGATTAGAAATTGTATTGGTGAAGGGTTTTTCATTTGTTGAGCCAATGTTTACTGCTAAGTCTCCACATCCCTTGCCCTTACACACATTAATGAATATATAGAAGAAATAAGTATTAACCTTTGATATTAATCACGGTAGACCTTAGGCTAAGTAAATTCTTTCCTTAACTAAAACCCACTACACCCTTACCCTATAGGAATGTAACTTTATTTGGGTGGCGTCTGTTTTAAGAATAATCACCCCTGGAAAAATAAGTGTCCTGGTTGACTGACTGCTGTCACAAGGAGAGGGTCATAAATTGTCAGCAGGCCCCCTGGCCAGAAGATGATGTAACACCCCTAAGACCTCTGTATACATTTGTACGAAGCACCTGACTTTGATAAAAGTCAGGACTGCTGACCCCGCGTGACTTTTGCTTAACATCTCAGTGTATAAAAGTAGACCATGGAAAATAAAGAATTGGGATCAGTTCCTTGAAAGACTGGTCTCCCCATGTCTCTCTCTCTCTCTCTCTCTCTCTCTCTCTCTCTCACTCTGGCTGAGTCTCCATCTGGAGTGCGGAACCCGCCATGCTTACTAATTATGCCTGGGCTTCTAAGATCCGACCGGGGAGGCCTCAGTGTCTCCTCCCCTTTGGGAGAACGGAAGGACGCCTGCGGCCTATGTAAGTGGTGCAAGCTTCTTGTCTTGAAGTTTTACTGGATTCCCGCGTAAACCAAGCTACTCAGCCTCTTTTCTCCACTGAATTTTCCTACTGAGCTATCCTCATTCTATTACTCTTTACATCTTTAATTAATATCTAATTGAAGCTATTGTATCCTGATCCTCGCCGACGCCATCCCCGCTTCGAACTCCCTGGATCAGCCGGGGCTGGACCCCGGCAGTGCCCACTACAGATCTCTAACACTCTGTGTAGCTGTAGCTCTCTAGTACTCTAGCCCTACAAACTCCAGCCTCCTGGCCCCACCAGGACTCTTAGCTTGTCTTCTCCACTTGGGGAAAGTGCCAGGCTCTGCTTGTGTCTCCCTTCCCTGAGATACAGCCTGGAGATGCTCCCCAGGCAGCAAGGTAGATGTCTGTAGGTCCTACCTCCGATTTCTCTCTCTCTCTCTTAGGGGTCAGAGATCACTGTTTTGCCCTGCCTGATAACCAGTGTTTGAAACTTACTATTTCATATATGTTGTGTTTTATTGTTTTAGTCATTAAGGGGTTGGTAAATTCAATCCTGTTTCTCTTTCTTGGCCAGTAGTGGAAGAAAGTCATATTCTCTTGGGACTCATCATGAATTTCATAAAGACTGAAGAGAATACATCATTCAGTGCTACAGGAAATGACCAGAGTACCAGACCTGAAGCATCAAAGGTGTGTGTACTTCTAAACAACTTTGCTGGAATGGCACTCTAACTATAGAACTGTCTTAGGATCCTTGAAGGGGATAAGTGTATAAAGAATGGCAATTATAACCCCTTCTCATGTATTGTTTAAAATATATTTAGGGAGATCATATATATAAGTGTTTGTGTAAAAACAAAATGATAGTATATGAATTAACAAAGCAAAGAATACCTTGTTAAACAGCAAGGTGACAGTATAGACATTCAGTATCATTGGAAATATAGATGGGCAAAAATAATAAGGTAGTTAATATGTACTGAGAAATTACTGAGTACTTGGAATTAGGCTTGTCACTTCCTGTGGATTATCTCCTTTAACATTTAATAAAACTCTTTGCAATAGAAATTATCATCCCTAAATAGAGAAACTGACCCTCACTTTTCTTAAAATTGCAAAAGTAATGGACTTCAGAGCAAGGATTTTAACCCAGGCAATCAGACTTCAGAACGCAATTTTGGACCAACACGCGGTTGTACTCAAAGTACGCAAAATAGTAATACTAAATCAAAATATAAACAACTGCTTTTAGAGTGCAGAGAAAAGAGTGTTTAATTGAGACTCAAGAAATTAAAGTTATGTCATGTGAGAAATATCTTAAAGAATGGCCACAATTTCACAAGGTAGGTGGATCAAGTATAAGGGAATAGTCTGGGTAAAGTCATGTACACAGGCAAACCTATTTGAGGAATCGTATAGCTAGATTTGATGGTATGTATGTAAGGAGAATTCAAGAACATAGTAGGCAAGTAATACTGGGAATACGATTTAGTACAAGATCACAGTAGACTATATCAGTAAAAACATTTTGTCAGGGGAAAATCATCTAACTTTGAAATAACAAAAATGATTCATTGGATTAAAGGTAAATGAAATTTAAAATTAATTTTCTTTTGCACTAACCACATTTCAAGTGCTCAGAAGCCATATGTGGCTCATGGCTGCCATATTGAACAAAGCAGATATAGAAAATTTCCATCATTGCAGAAAGTTGCAAACTGCTACTCTAGGTTAAGGAACTCTGTCCTTCTCAAAGTGTGGTCTGTATACTAGCAGTATTGATGCCACCTAATAGCTTCTTCCCCATGTCCAAGGTAAGAGAAACCCAGGTAAAACAGTAGGTGCTGTGAGAGGCATCAGAGGGCAGACACACAAACCACAGGAAACTAGCCAATCTAATCACGCAGACCACAGCCTTGTTTAACTCAATGAAACTAAGCCATGCTGTGTGGGTCCACCCAAGACGGGCGGGTCATGGTGGAGAGGTCTGACAGAATGTGGTCCACTGGAGAAGGGAATGGCAAACCACTTCAGTATTCTTGCCTTGAGAACCCCATGAACAGTATGAAAAGGCAAAATGATAGGATACTGAAAGAGGAACTCCCCAGGCCGGTAGGTGCCCAATATGCTACTGGAGATCAGTGGAGAAATAACTCCAGAAAGAATGAAGGGATGGAGCCAAAGCAAAAACAATACTCAGTTGTGGATGTGACTGGTGATAGAAGCAAGGTCCGATGCTGTAAAGAGCAATATTGCATAGGAACCTGGAATGTTAGGTCCATGAATCAAGGCAAATTGGAAGTGGTCAAACAGGAAATGGCAAGAGTGAACGTCGACATTCTAGGAATCAGCTAACTAATGGACTGGAATGGGTGAATTTAACTCAGATGACCATTATACGTACTACTGTGGGCAGGAATCCCTTGGAAGAAATGGAGTAGCCATCATGGTCAGCAAAAGAGTCCGAAATGCAGTACTTGGATGCAATCTCAGAAATGATCTCTGTTTGTTTCCAAGGCAAACCATTCAATATCATAGTAATCCAAGACTATGCCCCAACCAGTAATGCTGAAGAAGCTGAAGTTGAATGGTGCTATGAAGACCTACAAGACCTTTTAGAACTAACAACCAAAAAAGATTTCCTTTTCATTATAGCAGACTGGAATGCAAAAGTAGGAAGTCAAGAAACACCTGGGGTAACAGGCAAATTTGGGCTTGGAATATGGAGTGAAGCAGGGCAAAGGCTAATAGAGTTTTGCCAAGAGAACACACTGGTCATAGCAAACACCCTCTTCCAACAACACAAGAGAAGACTCTACACATGGACATCACCAGATGGTCAACACCGAAATCAGATTGATTATATTCTTTGCAGCCAAAGATGGAGAAGCTCTATGCAGTCAGCAAAAACAAGACCGGGGGCTGACTGTGGCTCAGGTCATGAACTCCTTATTGGCAAATTCAGACTTAAATTGAAGAAAGTTAGGGAAAACCACTAGACCATTCAAGTATGACCTAAATCAAATTCCTTATGATTATACAGTGGAAGTGAGAAATCAATTTAAGGGACTAGATCTGATAGAGTGCCTGATGAACTATGGACGGAGGTTCATAACCTTGTACAGGAGACAGAGATCAAGACCATCCCCATGGAAAAGAAATGCAAAAAAGCAAAATGGCTGTCTGAGGAGGCCTTACAAATAGCTGTGAAAAGCAAAGGAGAAAAGGAAAGATATAAGCATCTGAATGCAGAGTTCCAAAGAATAGCAAGGAGAGATAAGAAAGTCTTCCTCAGCGATCAATGCAAAGAAATAGAGGGAAACAACAGAATGAGAAAGACTAGAGATCTCTTCAAGAAAATTAGAAATACCAAGGGAACATTTCATGCAAAGATGGGCTCAATAAAGGACAGAAATGATATGGACCTAACAGAAGCAGAAGATATTAAGAAGAGGTGGCAAGAAGACACAGAAGAACTGTACAAAAAAGATCTTCATGACCGAGATAATCATGATGGTATGATCACTCACCTAGAGCCAGACATCCTGGAATGTGAAGTCAAGTGGGCCTTAGAAAGCATCACTATGAACAAAGCTAGTGGAGGTGATGGAATTCCAGTTGAGCTATTTCAAATCCTGAAAGAGGATGCTGTGAAAATGCTGCACTCAATATGCCAGCAAATTTGGAAAACTCAGCAGTGGCCACAGGACTGGAAAAAGTCAGTTTTCATTCCAATCCCAAAGAAAGGCAATGCCAAAGAATGCTCAAACTACTGCACAATTGCACTCATCTCACATGCTAGTAAAGTAATGCTCAAAATTCTCCAAGCCAGGCTTCAGCAATACATGAACCATGAACTTCCAGATGTTCAAGCTGGTTTTAGAAAAGGCAGAGGAACCAGAGATGAAATTGCCAACATCTGCTGGATCATGGAAAAAGCAAGAGAGTTCCAGAAGAACATCTACTTCTGTTTTATTGACTATGCCAAAGCCTTTGACTGTGTGGATCACAATAAACTGTGGAGAATTCTGAAAGAGATGTGAATACCAGAACACTTGATCCGCCTCTTGAGAAATTTGTATGCAGGTCAGGAAGCAACAGTTAGAACTGGACATGGAACAACAGACTGGTTCCAAATAGGAAAAGGAGTACGTCAAGGCTGTATATTGTCACCTTGCTTATTTAAATTATATGCAGAGTACATCATAAGAAATGCTGGACTGGAAGAAACACAAGCTGGAATCAAGATTCCCGGGAGAAATATCAATAACCTCAGATATGCAGATGACACCACCCTTATGGCAGAAAGTGAAGAGAAACTCAAAAGCCTCTTGATGAAAGTGAAAGTGGAGAGTAAAAAAGTTGGCTTAAAGCTCAACATTGAGAAAACGAAGATCATGGCATCCAGTCCCACCACTTCATGGGAAATAGATGGGGAAACAGTGGAAACAGTGTCAGACTTTATTTTTCTGGGCTCCAAAATCACTGCAGATGGTGGTTGCAGTCATGAAGTTAAAAGACGCTTATTCCTTGGAAGGAAAGTTATGACCAACCTAGATAGCATATTGAAAAGCAGAGACATTACTTTGCCAACAAAGGTCCATCTAGTCAAGGCTATGGTTTTTCCTCTGGTCATGCATGGATGTGAGAGTTGGACTGTGAAGAAAGCTGAGTGCCGAAGAATTGATGCTTTTGAACTGTGGTGTTGGAGAAGACTCTGGAGAGTCCCTTGGACTGCAAGGAGATCCAACGAGTCCATTCTGAAGGAGACCTGTCCTGGGTGTTCTTTGGAAGGACTGATGCTAAAGCTGAAACTCCAGTACTTTGGCCACCTCATGTGAAGAGTTGACTCATTGGAAGAGACTTTGATGCTGGGAGGGATTGGTGGCAGAAGGAGAACGGGACGACAGAGGATGAGATGGCTGGATGGCATCACCGACTTGATGGACTTGAGTTTGAGTGAACTCCAAGAGTTGGTGATGGACAGAGAGGCCTGGTGTCCTGCAGTTCATGGGGTCTCAAAGAGTCGGACACGACTGAGTGACTGAACTGAACTGAACTGATACGAAAAGCAATCCACAAACTTAGAAAGTGAAAGAAAGTGAGTCGTGTCCTACTCTTTGTGACCCTAAGGGCTGTAGCTTGCCAGGCACTTCTGTCCATGAGATTTCCCAGGCAAGAATACTGGAGTGGGTTGCTATTTCCTTCTCCAGGGGATCTTCCCAATCCAAGAATCCAACCTGGGTCTCCTGCTCTGCAGGCAGATTCTTTACCATCTGAGCCACCTGGGAAGTCCACAAACTCAGAGAATACATTTTTAATACATATGATGAATAAATAATATGTGTCCAGGATATACAAAGTACTTTCAATAATGAAAAATAATCCAATAGAAAGATGGGTAAAAGACATGAACAGGCAGAAGTTATTAAACTTATTAAACTACCAATAAGATGCCATTTCAGGGGAGGGATAAATTGGGAGATTTGGAGTGACATATGCACACTACTATATATAAAGTTGGGCTTCCCTGGTGGCTCAGACAGTAAAGAATATGCCTGCAGTTCAGGAGACCCGGGTTCAATCCCTGGATTGGGAAGATCCCCTGGCAGAGGGCATGGCAACACACTCCAGTATTCTTGCCTGGAGAATCCCCTTGGACAGAGGGGCTTGGTGGGCTACAGTCCATGGCATTGCAAAGAGTCGGATTTGACTAAGCGACTAAGCACATATATAAAGTAGATAACTAATAATAGCCTGCTGTATACATGGGGAATTATACTCAGTGCTGTGTAATGGTCTATATGGGAAAAGAATCTTAACAAAAAGAGCGGATATATATGTATGTATACATGATGGAATTCCAGTTGAGCTATTTCAGATCCTGAAAGATGATGCTGTGAAAGTGCTGCACTCAATATGCCAGCAAATTTGGAAAACTCAGCAGTGGCCACAGGACTGGAAAAGGTCAGTTTTCATTCCAATCCCAAAGAAAGGCAATGCCAAAGAATGCTCAAACTACTGTACAATTGCACTCACCTTACATGCTAGTAAAGTAATACTCAAAATTCTCCAAGCCAGGCTTTAGCAATACGTGATCCGTGAACTTTCAGTTGTTCAAGCTGGTTTTAGAAAAGGCAGAGGAACCAGAGACCAAATTGCCAACATCTGCTGGATCATCGAAAAAGGAAGAGAGTTCCAGAAAAACATCTATTTCTGCTTTATTGACTATCCCAAAGCCTTTGACTGTGTGGATCACAATAAACTGTGGAAAATTCTGAAAGAGATGTGAATACTAGAACATCTGACCTGCCTCTTGAGAAATTTGTATGCAGGTCAGGAAGCAACAGTTAGAACTGGACATGGAACAACAGACTGGTTCCAAATAGGAAAAGGAGTTCGTCAAGGCTGTATATTGTCACCCTGCTTATTTAACTTACATGCAGAGTACATCATGAGAAATGCTGGGCTGGAAGAAGCACAAGCTGGAATCAAGATTGCCGGGAGAAATATCAATAACCTCAGATATGCAGATGACACCACCCTTATGGCAGAAAGTGAAGAGGAACTAAAAAGCCTCTTGATGAAGGTGAAAGAGGAGAGTAAAAAAGTTGGCTTAAAACTCAACATTCAGAAAACAAAGATCACGGCATCTGGTCCCATCACTTCATGGGAAATAGATGGGGAAACAGTGGAAACAGTGTCAGACTTTATTTTTCTGGGCTCCAAAATCACTGCAGATGGTGACTGCAGCCATGAAATTAAAAGACGCTTACTCCTTGGAAGGACAGATATGACCAATCTAGATAGCATATTGAAAAGCAGAGACATTACTTTTCCAACAAAGGTCCGTCTAGTCAAGGCTATGGTTTTTCCAGTGGTCATTTATGGATGTGAGAGTTGGACTGTGAAGAAAGCTGAGCGCCGAAGAATTGATGCTTTTGAACTGTGGTGTTGGAGAGGACTCTGGAGAGTCCCTTGGACTGGAAGGAGATCCAACCAGTCCATTCTGAAGAAGATCAGCCCTGGGATTTCTTTGGAAGGAATGATGCTAAAGCTGAAACTCCAGTACTTTGGCCACCTCATGCGAAGAGCTGACTCATTGGAAAAGACTCTGATGCTGGGAGGGATTGGGGGCAGGAGGAGAAGGGGACAACAGAGGATGAGATGGCTGGATGGCATCACTGACTCGATGGACATGAGTGTGAGTGAACTCTGGGAGTTGGTGATGGACAGGGAGGCCTGGCGTGCTGATTCATGGGGTCGCAAAGAGTCGGACACGACTGAGCGACTGAACTGAACTGATACGTGATTAGCTTTGCTGTACCCCTGAAATTAACACAACATTGCAAATCAACTATACCCTAGTGAAAATTTGTTTGAAAGATGTCATTTCACATTCACAAGATTGGCAAACTTTAACAGTTGGGCAGTACCATGTTTTAATAAGGATGTGGAGGCAGTGAGAACTCCCATTTCCCACTGGTAGAGGTGTAAAGTGGTACAACCATTTAGTAAATCATTTGACAGTATTTAATAATGGTGAGTATGTGTATTCCAGATGTTGAGCAATTCAGCTCCTAATCTATTCCCAAGAGACACTCTTGCACGTGTGCACCAGGAAACATATTAATAGATATTCACAGCAGAACTGTACTACTGTAGTTGGTAGAAAAAAAAAAAAAAACTAGAAATAACTGAAATGCACATAACCAGTTAATTTCTTCAGTGGATTCTATTTAACTGTGAAAGTGAATTTAAAGCTCCATCAACTGGAAAGAACGTCAAAAAAATAGTGAAACAAATCGCAGAAGACATATTCATGTATGTGAGACAGCAAAAGAGACACAGATGTATTGATCAGTCTTTCGGACTCTGTGGGAGAGGGTGAGGGTGGGATGGTATGGGAGAATGGCATTGAAACATGTAAATTATCATATGTGAAATGAACCACCAGTCGAGGTTCAATGCATGATCCAGGGTGCTTGGGGCTGGTGCACTGGGATGACCCAGAGAGAAGGGATGGGGAGGGAGGTGGGAGGGGCGTTCAGGATGGGGAACTCATGTACACCCATGGCAGATTCAAGTCAATGTATGGCAAAACCAATACAATATGGTAAAGTAAAATAAGTAAATAAAACTAAAAAAAAAAAAAAGAAGACACATTCAAAAGATGCATTTATGCAAAAATCAAAAACAGACAAAGCTAAAGACTATGCTACTTATATGTGTGTGTTAGTTGCTCAGTCCTATCCAACTCTGCGACCCCATGAACTGTATCCCACCAGGCTCCTCTATCCATGGAATTCTCTAGGCAGGAATACTGAAGTGAGTTGCCATTTCCTTCTCCAGGGTATCTTCCCAACCCAGGGATTGAACCCTTGTCTCCTGCATTGCAGGCAGTTCCTTTGCCATCTGAGCCACTATACGTATATGTCCCTAAAGAATCTGTTGCCAGCAGATTATCAAAATACTTTTTCCTAGGCGATTTCCAACTGATTGTATAATATGTTTTTAATATGGATTTGTATATCTGTCCAATCCTGTGATTCATTAATCATGTTAGTATCTTTCCTTAGTGCTGTTGATACCATGTACAGAATAAACTGGACAGTAAATATTTCACAGGAATTTTTTAAAAGGTGGTACTTCAAATGTCCAAGTGATATGTTAAACCAGCTTTGTTAGTAAGTAAATACATATAAATGTAAAAAAAAAAGTCAAGCTATATCTCCCAGTTACCAAACCTTTAAAATGGTAGTACTCAAATCCTTTTGAAGAATTAACCATAATACTGATTTCCTTGGGCAATAAGGAAAGAACGGGGAGGGGGAATTGATGTGACCTTCCGAGAAAGCAGTTTGGCAGTGTACGTGGTGAAGTACATTTATAATCTATTTCCGCTGCTGGGAATCTAGCATAGGAAAATATTTTAAGACTTTAGACAAAACGTTTTGTGTATAGAAAAGTTTGTCATATTTAGAATAGTAAAAAAATTAGAAATAATCTAAATAGCCAGCAACAGAAGAATGGATTAGAAACTATTGTACAGTGAACTATCATATAGCCCTTCAAATTATGTTTTCAAAGGTTGTTTAATGATATGCAAAAGCACTGACAGACTGCTTAGTGAAACATGAACTCATATGCAGCATGGTATATTTTGATTTTATAATTCAAAAGGCATGGGACATTATTATTAAAGGTGATCCTTACTAAATTTTTAATCTTTCCTTTTCTAAGGATACTGTCATAGAGGAGGCATGTCCTGGCACACCTGTTGATCAGTCTCTGTCTGACATACGAGAACGTAACAGCACCATTAAAGTTAAAAGTGAAGTCATTGAGCAGGAAACATCCTCTGAACGACAGAACCCACACGTGAGCACCAGTGAGAAATGTCTTTTCACCTTTAGTTTGAATGAACGCCTCAGGAAGTTAGACCATAGTGTGTTTACAGCATTTGGTGGGCCCAATGAGAATATCTATTCAGTTCTGAGTGCTGATGACCATTTCAGTGAAAGGATGAAGAAACATGTAAAGAAGAACATCATTGTTTATGAAGAAGAAACAATAAAAGCGTATATAAATTTAGGAATGCCTCTCAGATGCCTACCTAGTGGTTCCCATTTGAAAATAACATTTGGTCAAAGAAGGAGTAACCAGAAAGATGATCAGGTATTACGCCCATGTAAAAATCCAGACACTGAATGCATTCTTTTTCACGTTGTTGCTATTGGGAAGACCAAAAAGAAGATTGTTAAGATTAATGAACTTCATGAACGAGGAACTACACTTTGTGTCTATGCCTTGAAAGGTGAGACTATCAAAGAAGCCCTTTGCAATGATGGCCGATTTCTCTCAAATCTAGACACACTTGAATGGACACTAAGAGATCACAAAAACGTTTATGGAAAACAGTCCATTGTGGATATAGTATCTGGAAAAGTCTTAGAATTGGAAATTCTTAAAAAACTGTCTATCAAGAAATGTACCCATAGAAAAATTAAACCAGAAGATGAAAATGCCACTGCAGATATCAGTCTGCAGGCTTTAACACAGTCTAAGAGCAAAGCCCATGAACCAGAGAAAGATGGAGAAACTGAAGATGTAGAACACAACAGAGAAAAAATTCTCCCATGTGAGAGTCTAGGGCTTGATATTAAACATAAGACACGCCGGTCCATTTCCGAAATTAAACGTTATTACAATAATAATCTCTACAAAAGACTTCGGAGAAAAATCACACGAGTTAGGCGAAGGCCCTCTCTAGGTAGGCAATATGCTATTCTGGCAATCCAAAGGGAGACAACTAATCTCTGGGTAAAGAATTTACAAATATTGAATAAAGTTATGATGCATCAGTATCCAAATTTTAATAAAGAAGCACTTCGGATACAAAAGTATTTTCAGGAAGAACGGGAGAGAATGAAACTGACAACGTCTAAACAATTCAGCATGTATAAACATTACTTTGGAAAAGTGACTGAAAATTCTGTTTCAGTTGCAATCTGTGAACGTCTTGTTCATCTTAGTAAGTCAGTTGGATTCATGAAATGGGACAATAATGGAAACACAGGCAATGCTACTTGCTTTGTTTTCAACGATGGTTTTATTTTCACCTGTAGACATGTTTTACACCTCATCGTGGGAGAAGGTACAGATCGAAAGTCATGGCCAGATATAATAAGCACATGTGCAAAGGTTACTTTTGCTTATAAAGAGTTCTGCCCTAACGATGTTGATTGGCTTTCCTTTGAGCCATGGTTTATGGTGTCTGGTGAAACTCTAGATTATGCCATTTTAAAACTGAGTGAAAATGGAAATGGATTTCCTCCAGGTCTGTCAAAACTGATTTTTCGTCAACCATCTGATGGTTTACTTTATTTAATTGGTCACCCAGAAGGCCAGATCAAGAAAATAGATGGTTGTTCTGTGATTTCTCTAGAGCAACGGTTAGAGAGGTACAAAGAACATTATTCAGATGGGGTAGTACCAGGATCCTGTTCAGACATTTATAATGCTTTCCCTATGTTTACCCAGAGAAGTTTCTTGTCAGAGGTGTGGAGCACTAACACACTTAGTTATGATACTTATTTTTCTAGTGGGTCTTCTGGCTCCCCAGTGTTTAATGCATCTGGCAAGTTGGTTGCTATGCACAGCTTTGGGCATTTTTATAGCCGTGTAAATAAGGCTTATGCCCTTATTGAATTTGGCTATTCTATGGAATCTATTCTTTGTGATATTAAACAGAAAGATGAGAACTTGTACAAATTATTACAAGAAGAGAAAAATGAGAGCCACAATGAAGAGAAAGATAACAAACAAGAACTGTCACTTCAAGAAAGTCAGATTGAATCCATGCAATATTAGGAAAAGGATGCTGCTTTCAAAAACACATGCCAATGATTTAAAGTATTGGGATGGCCACAAGTTGGTTTGTTTTTTTTTTTTTCTGTATGATGGCTCTAGTAGTTCTTAGTTTTCTTAAACTTCATTTGAAACAATTTCATTATATTGTATTCATATTGTGACAGCTGTTGTATCAGCAGGCATTTTAAAAAAACATCAAAATTAGTGAATTTTTGTGTAGCCATTTTAATATTGAAGATAGAAGAAAACATTGTTGGCATATTATGCTTTATTATTTCAAGTAAGGTTAAAACTATTGAAATTAAAAGATTTGTGCAGTGTATGGAGTGGTTTGCTAATTTGTGTGCTGGAGATTTCTCACTGGACAATGCTCCATGATCTAATAGACAAATTGATGTTAATAGTGATCCAATCTAGACATTAACTGAGAGCAATCAGTGTTATATCACGCAGGAGATAGCTGACATACTCAAAATATCTGAATCAAGCATTGAAAATCATTTGCACCAGCTTGGTTATGTTCATCACTTTGATGTTTGGGTTCCACATAAGTTAAGCGAGAAAAACCTTGACTGCATTTCCATATGGAATTCTCTACTGACACCTAACAAAAACTTTCCATTAAAACAAATTGTAATGGGTGGTGAAAAGTGGATACTGTACAATAGTATGGAATGGAAGAGATCGTGGAGCAAGTGAAATGAACTGCCACCAACCCCACCAAAGGCCAGTCTCTGTCCTAAGAAGTAATGTGTGTGTATGGTGGGACTGGAAGGGTGTCCTCTATTATGAGCTTCTTCTGGAAAACCAAATGATTAATTCCAATAAGTACTGCTCTGAATTAGGCCACCTGAAGGCAGCACTTGCACGAAGTATCCGGAATTAGTCAACAGACAGTGCATCCTCTTACATCAGGATGACACAGACTGCATGTTTCTTTGATAAACAGGCAAAAATTGTTACAGTCTAGCTGAGAAGTTCTGATTCATCCACCATCTTCATCAGACACTGCAACTTCAGATGTTCATTTGTTTTGGTCTTTACAGAGTTCTCTTAATGGAAAAAATTCAATTCCCTGGAAAACTATAAAAGACATCTGGAACAGTTCTTTGATCAAAAAGATGAAAATATTATAAAATTGCCTGAAAAATGGCAAAAGGCAGTAAATACATTATTCAGTAAAGTTCTTGGTGAAAAAAAAAAAAAAAAAAACTTTTTGGCCAACTCAACATTTGGGGCTGTTTCTTTAAAGTATAATGAATATAATTTCTCAATTAGAAAAAAACTTTAAGAGAATCATGTGGATGTACAAAACACATATTAGAGCTCAAATGAGCATTGATTTTCTTTTCTCTCATTGGCTTTTTTTCTTTTCAGCAATCTAAAGCATCACTTTAAATACTTCAGTTCGGTGGTGCAGTACTTACTGGATGTGAGGTAGACCACAGGATGTATTGTACAACACAGGAAATACAGCCAATATTTTATGACTGTAAATGGAGTGTAACCTTTAAAATTGTATAAAATTTTTTAAAACTATAATCAGACTGTGAAATGTTGTCTTTGTTCTACTTGACCAGATGCATAGCCTAAATTCTAATACTGTGGAAGGATAGGAAAATGGATATTGGGTAAACTAGCAGCCTTATTTATTTTGGGGGGCTCCAAAATCACTGAAGATGGTGACTGCAGCCATGAAATTAAGACGCTTGCTCCTTGGAAGAAAAGTCATGACCAACCTAGATAGCATATTCAAAAGTAGAGACATTACTTTGCCAGCAAAGGTCTGTCTAGTAAAAGCTATGGTTTTTCCAGTAGTCATGTCTGGATGTGAGAGTTGGACTATAAAGGAAGCTGAGCACTGAAGAATTGATGTTTTTGAACTGTGGTGTTGGAGACGACTCTTGAAAGTCCCTTGGACTGCAAGGAGATCCAAACAGTCTATCCTAAAGGGTATCAGTCCTGAATATTCATTGGAAGAACTGATACTGAAGCTGAAACTCCAATACTTTGGCCACATGATGCGAAGAATGACTCATTGGAAAAGACCCTGATGCTGGGAAAGATCGAAGGCGGGAGAAGGGGATGACAGAGGATGAGATAGTTGGATGGCATGACTGACTCAATGGACATGAGTTTGAGTAAACTCTGGGAGTTGGTGATGGACAGGGAAGCCTGGTGTGCTGCAGTCCATGGGGTCACAAGGAGTCGGACACGACTGAGTGACTGAACTGAACTGAGCAACCTTAATCACAGTCCTACCCATTCAGCCCCCTTAGTACCTTATATACACTTCCTTCCATGACATGAAGCACACCTACTCACTCTCCAAGATAGTCCAGCATTGCTGGGTAACGTGTTTCTCTTCATCACACCTGAATGCCACTCCTCATGGCCCAGAGACATATCAGCCCATTCCTCCTCATGCTACTCACACACCTGATATACCAGAGTGGAGTATGGCCAGAATCCAGGAACTTAAATTTTTATTCAGAAAAGAGGATAATGGAAAATTTGGCAGTTACAACCCCATAACAATGATCAAATTATGTTTTGTAGGAATTGCCAGGATGCTCTGCTCCAGTAGGGAATTTGAGTTATGACTGCTGCTACTGCTGCTAAGGCGCTTCAGTCGTGTCCGACTCTGTGTGACCCCATAGATGGCAGCCCGCCAGGCTCCCCCGTCCCTGGGATTCTCCAGGCAAGAACACTGGAGTGGGTTGCCATTTCCTTCTCCAATGCATGAAAGTGAAAAGTGAAAGTCAAGTCGCTCAGTTGTGTCTGACTCTTCGCGACCTAGTTCATGTTATAACTCTTGGTTACTGCTCATTGGAGTTGGAACAGCCTTGTCCATTGTCACTCAAAACCCCAGTTTTTTTTGTTTCAGGGTGTTCTTTCCTGTCTGTTTTCTCCTGTGGCATTTCCTTCTCTTTGCAATGTGTAGTTTTATTAAGTTAGGGTTTATATACAGTAAAATACATCTTTTTTCTGTACAGGTCTGTGAATTCTGACAAATGCATTGCTCAAGTGACTACTACCCAATTAAAATGCTAAGCAGCATCTTTACTATAGATACACTGCTATCAGCATGCTTATAAAATTATAGTGATCATTTCAGTCAGTGTATACCTCCCCCTGACTTCTCTTTAATTTGTTAATTTTTGTTTGTTTCACATCTGGATCGTTTGAATCAGAATCCAGTTTCCACATTGTATTTGGTCATATAAGTCTCTTAAGTTGCTTTTAATGTGTAAATTCCCGCTTCCTATCTCTCTTTTTCGGACATTTATTTATTGGAGAAACTGGGTCATACGTGTCCTGTAGAATATTCTACATTCTGGACTCCACTCTTTCATCTCTATCGTGTCACTGAATGTGTAGCTGTACTCCCTCTATTTCCTGTAAACTGGTAGTTAGATCTAGAGGGTTGATTATATTCAGTTTGGACTTTTTTCTACTTCCTAAGTGGTGTCAAGGGATATTGGGTCTTCCTGTTATATTTACAATGGGCCAGTATCTGATCTTCATTTTCATTAGCATCATGAAATTTAGTATAAATCCTACTGGCTTCCTGTAACTGAATGTTGAATACAGAATCTCTGGAAAGTATACCACTTCAAAGTACTAAGCCAACATCATTTCCCATCTTTTTGAATTAAGCTTTAAAATGCTCTCCCACAAATATCCCCTATTTTTTTGTTGATGGAGTTTAATTCTAAAAATTCTTTCTGCATAAAACTTTTTTCTCACATATTCTGCAAATTACCTTCAGATCATAGTAACTTTAAATCTGGTGTGGCAGTTAACGTTGATTGTCAACTTGACTGGGCCACAAGGTGACTGGATATTTAGTCAAGCGTTATTCTAGGTTTTTCTGGGAGAGTGATTTTGCATAAGATTAAGATTAAAGCAGATAGCCCTTCTTAATATGGGTGGGCCTCGTCCAATCAGTTGAAGACCTGAATACAACAAAAAGACTGACCCTCACCCGATTTAGGAGAGAATTCTTCCTGTATGACTGTCTTTGAACTGGGACACTGGATTTTTCCTGCCTTTGGACTTGAAACATTGTTTTTTCCTGGGTCTCAAGACTGCCTTGTTCTCAGAACTTCAGATGCTGACTGGAGCACACCATGGGATATCCCAGGTCTCTGGTTTGCAGGTTCACCCTACAGATGTTGGGGCTTTCCAGCCTCCACAAACATGTGAGCCAATAACATACTAAATGCATACATGCATTTGTACATAATCTCATAAGCCAATTACCTGTAATATATGTACAAATCCTATTGGTTCTGCTTTACTGGGGAACCCTAATACACTAACAGGACCACTGCAGTGAAGCACAGGGCATGAGAGAAATCTGTTAGCTTTCTCCTACCAGAAGACAAAGCAGAGCAGCAGAGAGAATGTCATTCAAGATTCTATTCAGTTCAATTGCTCAGTCGTTTCTGACTCTTTGCAACCCCATGGACTGCAGCACACCAGGCCTCCCTGTCCATCACCAACTCCTGGAGTTTATCCAAACTCATGTCCATTGAGTCAGTGATGTCATCCAATCGTCTCATCCTCTGCCGTCCCCTTCCTCTCCTGCCTTCAATCTTTCCCAGCATCAGGGTCTTTTCAAATGAGTCAGTTCTTCACATCAGGTGCCCAAAGTATTGGAGTTTCAGCTTCAGCATCAGTCCTTCCAATGAATATTTAGGACTGATTTCCTTTAGGATGGACTGGTTGGATCTCCTTGCAGCCCAAGGGACTGTCAAGAGTCTTCTCCAACACCACAGTTCAAATGCATCAATTAATTCTTCTGTGCTCAGCTTCCTTTATGGCCCAACTCTCACATCCAGACATGACTACTGGAAAAACCACAGCTTTGACTAGACGGATTTTTGTTGGCAAAGTAATGTCTCTGCTTTTTAATATGCCAACTAGGTTGGTCATGACTTTTCTTCCAAGGAGTAAGCATCTTTTAATTTCATGGCCGCAGTTGCCTACCACAGCGATTTTGGAGCCCCCCAAAATAAAGTCTGTCACTGTTTCCATTGCTTCCCCATCTATTTGCCATGAAGTGATGGGACCAGATGCCATGATCTTTGTTTTCTGAATGTTGAGCTTTAAGCCAACTTTTTCACTCTCCTCTTTCACTTTTATCAAGAGGCTCTTTAGTTCTTCTTTACTTTCTGCCATAATGGGTGGTGTCATCTGCATATCTGAGATTATTGATATTTGTCCCAGCAATCTTGATTCCAGCTTGTGCTTCATCCCACCCAGCATTTCTCATGATGTACTCTGCATATGTGTTAAATAAGCATGCTGACAATATACAGCCTTGATGTACTCCTTTCCCAGTTTTGAACCAGTGTGTTGTTCCATGTCCAGTTCTAACTGTTGCTTTGTGACCTGTACACACACTTCACATGAGACAGGTCAGGTGGTCTGGTATTCCCATCTCTTAAGAATTTTCCACAGTTTCTTGTGATCCACACAGTCAAAGGCTTTGGCATAGTCAATAAAACAAAAGTAGATGGTTTTCTGGAACTCTCTTACTTTTTCAATGATCCAATGGATGTTGGCAATTTGTTCTCTGGTTCCTCTGCCTTTTCTAAACCCCGGTTGAACATCTGGAAGTTTTCGGTTCACATACTGTTGAAGCCTTGCTTGAAGAATTTTGAGCATTACTTTGCTACCGTGTGAGATTAAGGCAATTGTGTGGTAGTTTGAACATTCTTTGGCATTGCCTTTCTTTGGGATTAGAATGAAAACTGACCTTTTCCAACCTATGGCCACTGCTGAGTTTTCCAAATTTGCTGGCCTATTGAGTGCAGCACCACATCATCTTTTAGGATTTGAAATAGCTCAACTGGAATTCCATCACCTCCACTAGCTTTGTTCATAGTGATGCTTCCTAAGGCCCACTTGACTTCACATTCCAGAATGTCTGGCTATGGATGAGTGATCACATCATGATTATCTTAGTCATGAAGATCTTTTGTGTATAGTTCTTCTGTGTATTCTTGCCACCTCTTCTTAACATTGTCTGCTTCTGTTAGGTCCATACCATTTCTGTCCTTAATTGTGCCCATCTTTGCATGAAAAGTTCCCTTAGTATCTCTAATTTTCTTGAAGAGATCTCTAGTCTTTACCATTCTATTGTTTTTCTCTATTTCTTTGCACTGATCACTGAAGAAGGCTTTCTTTTCTCTCCTTTCTATTCTTTGGAACTCTGCATTCAAATAGGTATATCTTTCCTTTTCTCCTTTGCCTTTCTCATCTGTTCTTTTCACAGCTATTTGTAAGGCCTCCTCAGACAGCCATTTTCCTTTTTTGCATTTCTTTTTCTCGGGGATGGTCTTGATCCCTGTCTCCTGTACAATGTCATGAACCTCCATCCATACTTCATCAGGCACTCTGTCTTTCAGATCTAATCCCTTGAATCTATTTCTCACATCCACTGTATAATCGTAAGGGATGATTTCAGTCATACCTGAATGGTCTAGTGGTTTTCCCTACTTTCTTCAATTTAAGTCTGAATTTGGCAATGAGGCATTCATGCTCTGAGCCACAGTCAGCTCCTGGTCTTGTTTTTGCTGACTGTATAGGGCTTCTCCATCTTTGGCTGCAAATAATATAATCAATCTGATTTCGGTATTGACCATCTGGTGATGTCCATGTGTAGAGTCTTCTCTCAACGTTAGTGATTGATATTTTCCAAGTCTTAGAAGCCTCCCAAATACCGGAACTCCAATTCTAGGAAGCTTACCCTTTGTAAATGAAGGTTCTAAATTTCACGTATAAGACAGGAGAGGTTTTGAATTCAACTGCTATTGGAATTTAGCAATATGAAAGATTAGTCTTAGAATTCTGGTACTGGTGGAATGGGTATTCAAACAAGTCTTCCCACCCTGTATACACATGCAGGCACACTGAATAACTTGAAAATATAGACAAAAAATAGGAAACACTTGCGTGAAGATATCAAAGCATTATGAAAGCAGGAAGTACAGGACCAATATTCAAGTGAGAAAATAGGTTCAAAGGATGAGCTCTGTTGTTCATGTTGCTTTTACATTAGAGGCACCTGCCATTTTCAGAGGAGATGGTTGAGCATCTGACTAGCTAACCAGACATTTGAAACAAATCATGAAGCTGAGGGAAGCAGAGGCAAAAGTTAGAATTTAAGGCCTATCAAGTGGTCGGGGGTCTAGTAAATACTGCAGAATTTTATATGGGAACAAAATGTTGCCTGTCAGTATAAGAATGTCCCCCAAATATCCCAACCTTCACAGGGACTCAAGTTGGAAAACATTCTCGACCCCAACTAAGTTAAGATGATCTAACCTGGATGATCCCTGGTGACTCAAGCAATAAAGATCCACCTGCAATGCAGGAGACCTGGGTTCGATTCCTGGGTTGGGAAGATCCCTGGAAGATGGCGTGGAAACCCACACCAGTATTCTTGCCTGGAGAATCCCCATGGACAGAGGAGCCTGGTGGGCTACAGTCCATGGGGTTGCAAAGAGTCAGACACGACTGAAGCAACTAAGCACAACACAGCACAGCCTAGGTTAGGTTAGTGACTCCCACCCAGCCATCTCCCAGAATGAATGGCGACGTCTCTTTGGAGGAAGGTTATATTATCCTAAGCCTCATTTTTTTTGTCCTTACAAGACAAAATTTGCTACAGAAAAATGAGACCTTAGACTTGAAAGAGCTTTTATGGGAAGTCTATCAAGAAAATTGGCAGAGAGATAGACTTGATGAGAAAAATGTGATGATATTCTTCAATCTAATACCAATATGTGAAGACTTCCCTGATGGTCCAGTGGTTAAGAAGCCTCCTACCAATGCAGGGGACACAAGTTCGATCCCTGATCTGGGAAGATCCCACGTTTTGCATGGCAACAAGCCCATGTGCCCAGGCCACCACGGTGAGAGGCCCACACCCTGCAACTAGAAAGTCGCCCCCACTGATCACAACCAGAGAAGGCTCACACGCAGCAGCAGAGACGGGGCAGCCCAAAGTAAACAGTAATAATAACGTGAGATACACACAATAATTATTTACTGTAACCTGAGAATGCTCACACTCAGCAACAGAGACAGGGCAGCCCAAAATAAATAGTAATAATAATGTGAGATACACACGATAATTATTTACTGGTCACAACCAGAGAAGGCTCATATGCAGCAGCAGAGACGGGGCAGTCCAAAGTAAATAGTAATAATAACATGAGGTACACACGATAATTATTTACTGGGTTATAATTACTAATAATCCGAGAGCCCAAGTACTTATTCAACAGGCAAGCATTCTTTCCTAACAACTACTTGAATAACAGAGAATTAGGTTCTCTCAACATCTGACTCATTCTTTCTCTGCCAGGCAATGTGGGCTGACATTTCCTGCTTTAGTATTTACTGAAACTGAAAAGAACAATTTCACAACAAAAAGTGCACTATAACTTTAACCAGAAGGATACTTTAAGACATTTTGAGAACGGTGGACCCTCTTGTCAAATCCTGGAAGCCCAAGGCTCCTCCTGCTGCAACCACACTCAAAGATTGCAAATCACATGATCCTGATGTTGCAACTAAATCTACACTGAACATTATTCAGGGCAGCTCCAAATTAGCTGAATCAGATCCTCAGACTTATTTTTTTTTCAACTGGTACACAAGTGAAGACCGCCTCTCTCAGTGTCCTGTGCCACTGCTTGCGCATACCTGCCTTGTGAACACTACCCCTTCCTCTGAACCAAAGATGGGTCCAATTGAGTGGGCCAGACAAATAGTGGTTCTAGTAACATTCTCCACGAAAACTGTAGGTATAGCTTATCACTGGGTTATACAGAAATCAGACACATAGACCCTAGGATAGTTCTTAGACACAGGTCAATGAGAGATGCAGAACAGCTAACCCATAAAGCATGCTCATGGGAAACCTAACCCAACAGATAATTGTGCTGGAACCATCTTGTTGCTGTTCAGTCGCTCAGTTGTGTCTGACCCCATGTACTGTAGCCCGCCCGGCTCCTCTGTTCATGGGACTTCCCAGGCAAGAATACTGGAGTGGACTGCCATTTCCTTCTCCAGGGGGATCTTCCAGACCCAGGGAGTAAACCCAAGTCTCCTGCATTGGCAGGCAGATTCTCTACCACTGAGTCCCCAGGGAAGCCCCATATAAACCAGCTAAAGATGAGGCCCCTATGGTGGGGTTCCTCCAGCACTCTCCTTCCTGTCTTTGCTGCACAATCCTCGTGGACTTCATCCAACCTTGCCAAGGGCAGCAAAGAAGGAAGATCAGAAAATGGCCCACACCTTGCTGGTGAAACACATGTCCATCCAGCCTCATTGAGCATATTGGCTACAGCCCTTTCTGTTTGTTTGGTCAGCTGGACAATTAAGTAGAACTAAAAGACCACCTCAATGGACATGGGTTTGAGCAAACTCCAGGAGACAGTAAAGGACAAGGAAGCTTGGTATGCTGCAGTGCATGGGGTCACAAAGAGTCAGACACGACCAAGCAACTGAACAACAACAAAAAGACGTCCACTCACCGTGAAATCTGGCTATTGAGTCTATCACTCCAATAATGTGGTTCAGCTATTTCCACTATTGCCTGCAAGGGAGGAGAGGGTGGTAAAATACATTAACTGCCAGGCTTCAGGGCATAGAAATGAAAGTCGCTCAGTCGTGTCTGACTCTTTGTGACCCCATGGACTACACAGTCCATGGAATTCTCCAGGCCAGAATACTGGAGTGAGTAGCCTTTCCCTTCTCTAGGGGATCTTCCCCACCCAGGGATTGAACTCAGGTCTCCCACATTGCAGGCAGATTCTTTACCAGCTGAGCCACAAGAGAAGCCCAAGAATACTGGGTTGGGTAGTCTATATCTTCTCCAGGGGATCTTCCCGACCCAGGAATCAAACCAAGGTCTCCTGCATTGTAGGCAGATTCTTTACCAACTGAGCTATCAGGGAAGCCCTCAGGGCATAGAAAATGTCTACAATTGGCTTTGACACCAGCCTGCCTTTGCTGTTGTTGCTACTATAAAAAGGCTAGGAAGGAAAGTTAAGGTTGGTGTTTTGTGGCCTCTGTACTTTGTGCGTGGAAGTTTTGAATCAGTACTTTTTAATGGAGACAGCTTGGCCAAAACTGTTACAGAATTTGGGGACCCATTAAAACAAAGTTTAAGGAGGAAAAGAAACTTCCGAATATGTAATATATTATATATGTAATATAACTTAAAATGTATCTAAGGACTCAGCCTACTCTTTTCAGGGCCAGAAGTACTTTGCAGGTATTTGGAATGAAGAAAACACAGTCGGTCTTATGTATCTGCGTATCCATAGATTGAACCAAAGGATGGAAAATATTTGGAAAAAAAAAAATCTGTGAAATTCCAAAAAGCAAAACTTGAATTTGCCACTCATCTTCAACTATTTGCATAGCACTTAAATTATATTTGGGCTTCCCTAGTGGCTCAGACAGTAAGGAAGGAACCTGCCTGGGTCAGGAAGATCCCCTGGAGAAGGAAATGGCAACCCACTCCAGTATTCTTGCCTAGAAAATTCCATGGACAGAGGAGACTCGCAGGCTACAGACCATGGGGTCACAAAAGAGTCCGACATGACTGAGTGACCAACACTACTAAGTTAATGTAAGTAAATTCCTTAATTCTGATCCAAGAATCCCTTTCCATTTTTACAGTAATCCAGGGTATCACCAGTGATGGAGAAACGGGTATTTAAGACCTCCTCCACCTACCGACTTGACGGACACGAGTTTGAGCAAGCCCTGGAAGTTGGTGATGGACAGGCAGGCCTGGCGTGCTGCAGTCTGTGGGGTCGCAAAAAGTCGGACATGACTGAACTGAACTACCTAGTGAGGGTGAGGCAGGTCATGAGTAAACTGAAAGAAGGCTGAGTCAGCCCCAAGAGGCCAAACCAATCCCAGGGCTGGCTCCTTCAGAGCAATAGAAGGGTCTCAAAAGATCAGGTGATAGAACGTCCCAGATCTCCCACTTCACAGCTCTCTGCTATCACCTCCAGCTCCCAGAGAGGGAAAACCAGTTTCCAGAAGGCTTCAAGCTCTGCCCCAAAGACCTGAGGCTTGGGAAGCCATTTCCCAGCAGTGTTGCCATTGGGTGTGGGGGATGTCAATCTTTGCCCCAGCTCTGTTCCCCCACCCCCCGACCCCAGGTCTCTGTCTACAGGCAGGGCCCCACCCAGGGCGAGGAGACACCGTTGTTGCGGATGCCTGAGTAGGCCTCCCGGGACTTTCCTGGGAGGAAGCTGTGGGCACTGATCTCATCCCCTGCATGGAGGGTCATGGAGAGAGGACTGCCCGAAGTGGAACAGACTGGATGGGAAAGGACAGAGGTGGGGTGGCATCCTGGAGACTGAGCTAACAATAGGAAGGAAGAAAGTTCTAGAGGCAAAAGCCTTGGGGCCAGGTTCTTCCTCTGCAAAATGGGGGTGCTAAAAGTTGTCCCCACTTTGCAAAGGTGGTGTGAGGATTTAAACATTGTTAAGAGTTGACTTAACAGTTTCGGTGTTGACCATCTGGTGATGTCCATGTGTAAGAGAAGACTCTACACATGGACATCACCAGATGGTCAACACTGAAATCAGATTGATTATATTCTTTGCATCCAAAGATGGAGAAGCTCTATACAGTCAGCAAAAACAAGACCAGGAGCTGACTGTGGCTTAGATCGTGAACTCCTTATTGCCAAATTCAGACTTAAATTGAAGAAAGTAGGGAAAACCACTAGACCATTCAGGTATGACCGAAATCAAATCCCTTATGGCTATACAGTGGAAGTGAGAAATAGATTTAAGGGCCTAGATCTGATAGATAGAGTGCCTGATGAACTATGGGATGAGGTTCGTGACATTGTACAGGAGACAGGGATCAAGACCATCTCCATGGAAAAGAAATGCAAAAAAGCAAAATGGCTGTCTGGGGAAGCCTTACAAATAGCTGTGAAAAGAAGAGAAGAGAAAAGCAAAGGAGAAAAGGAAAGATATAAACATCTGAATGCAGAGTTCCAAAGAATAGCAAGAAGAGATAAGAAAGCCTTCTTCAGCGATGAATGCAAAGAAATAGAGAAAAACAACAGAATGGGAAAGACTAGAGATCTCTTCAAGAAAATCAGAGATAACAAAAGAACATTTCATGCAAAGATGGGTTCAATAAAGGACAGAAATGGTATGGACCTAACAGAAGCAGAAGATATTAAGAAGAGGTGGCAAGAATACACAGAAGAACTGTACAAAAAAGATCTCCACGACCCAGATAATCACGATGGTGTGATCACTGACCTAGATCCAGACATCCTGGAATGTGAAGTCAAGTGGGCCTTAGAAAGCATCACTACGAACAGAGCTAGTGGACGTGATGGAATTCCAGTTGAGGTATTCCAAATCCTGAAAGATGATGCTGTGAAAGTGCTGCACTCAATATGCCAGCAAATTTGGAAAACTCAGCAGTGGCCACAGGACTGGAAAAGGTCAGTTTTCATTCCAATCCCAAAGAAACACAATGCCAAAGAATGTTCAAACTACTGCACAATTGCCCTCATCTCACATGCTAGCAAAGTAATGCTCAAAATTCTCCAAGCCAGGCTTTAGCAATATGTGAACCGAGAACTTCCTGATGTTCAAGCTGGTTTTAAACAAGGCAGAGGAACCAGAGATCAAATTGCCAACATCTGCTGGATCATGGAAAAAGCAAGAGAGTTCCAGAAAAACATCTATTTCTGCTTTCTTGACTATGCCAAAGCCTTTGACTGTGTGGATCACAATAAACTGTGGAAAATTCTGACAGAGATGGGGATACCAGACCACCTGATCTGCCTCTTGAGAAATTTGTATGCAGGTCAGGAAGCAACAGTTAGAACTGGACATGGAACAACAGACTGGTTCCAAATAGGAAAAGGAGTACATCAAGGCTGTATATTGTCACCCTGCTTATTTAACTTCTACGCAGAGTACATCATGAGAAACGCTGGATTGGAAGAAACACAAACTGGAATCAAGATTTCTGGGAGAAATATCAATAACCTCAGATATGCAGATGACACCACCCTTATGGCAGGAAGTGAAGAGAAACTCAAAAGCCTCTTGATGAAAGTGAAAGTGGAGAGTGAAAAAGTTGGCTTAAAGCTCAACATTCAGAAAACGAAGATCATGGCATCCGGTCCCATCACTTCATGGGAAATAGATGGGGAAACAGTGGAAACAGTGTCAGACTTTATTTTTTAGGGCTCCAAAATCACTGCAGATGGTGACTGCAGCCATGAAATTAAAAGACGCTTATTCCTTGGAAGGAAAGTTATGACCAACCTAGATAACATATTGAAAAGCAGAGACATTACTTTGCCAACAAAGGTTCGTCTAGTCAAGGCTATGTTTTTTCCTGTGATCATGTATGGATGTGAGAGTTGGACTGTGAAGAAGGCTGAGTGCCGAAGATGCTTTTGAACTGTGGTGTTGGAGAAGACTCTTGAGAGTCCCTTGGACTGCAAGGAGATCCAACCAGTCCATTCTGAAGAAGATCAGCCCTGGGATTTCTTTGGAAGGAATGATGCTAAAGCTGAAACTCCAGTATTTTGGCCACCTCATGTGAAGAGTTGGCTCATTGGAAAAGACTCTGATGCTGGGAGGGATTGAGGGCAAGAGGAGAAGGGGACGACAGAGGATGAGATGGCTGGATGGCATCATTGACTCGATGGATGTGAGTCTGAGTGAACTCTGGGAGTTGGTGATGGACAGGGAGACCTGGCGTGCTGCGATTCACGGGGTCGCAAAGAGGCGGACACGACTGAGTGATCTAACCTGAAGAGTTGACTCATTGGAAAAGACTCTGATGCTCGGAGGGATTGGAGGCAGGAGGAGAAGGGGACGACAGAGAATGAGATGGCTGAATGGCATCACCGACTCGATGGACATGAGTTTGGGTGAACTCCGAGAGTTGGTGATGGACAGGGAGGCCTGGCGTGCTGCATTTCATGGGGTCGCAAAGAGTCCGACATGACTGAGCGACTGAACTAAACTGAACTGAACTAAGAACATAGAACAGTACCTGACAGAGAGAGCAGGGCAACGTTTGTTCATTAGCAACTGGCTTTAAGGGTGATGGAACCCACACAAATTGGTGCAGTATTTTTTTTTCTTTTTGACTTTGTCCTCTAAGACAATGGAAACAAAAGCGAAAAGAAATAAATGGGACTCAATTAAACTTAAAGCTTTTCCACAGCAAAAGCAGCCATGGACAAATGAAAAAAAATAAAAATGCCCTACTTGAATGGGGGAAAATATTTTTAAATGATATCACTGATAAGGGGTTAATATCCAGAATATATAAATAGCTCATATAACTCAGTATTTAAAAAAAAAAAAAACCAACCTGACTTAAAAATGACAGAAGAATTGAATAGACATTTTTCAAAAGAAGACATACAGATGGCCAATAGGCACATGAAAAGATGTTCAATATCAATAATACTCAGTAAAATGCAAATCAAAACCACAATGAGATATCACCTGGTACCTGTCAGAATGGTTATCATCAAAAGTCTACAAATAACAGGGACTTTCCTGGTGATACAGTGGGCAGGAATCTGCCTGCCAATTCAGGGGACAGCTGTGAGCACCTAAAAGCCCATGTACCACAACTACTGAGCCCATGGGGAACCGAAATTACTGAGCCCATGGGGAACGGAAATGACTGAGCCCAGGCGCTGCAACTACCCAAGCCCACGCACCTAGAGCCCTCACTCTGCAACAAGAGAAGGCACCACAGTGAGAAGCCTGAGCACCTTGAGAAAGAACAGCCTCCACTCGCTGCCACTGGAGAAAGCTCTCAATCATAAAGAAATAAATACATGATTTTTAAGTCTGCAAATAACAAATGTTGGTGAGGATGTGGAGAAAGGGGAACCAACTCGATGGACATGCATTTCAGCAAGCTCCAGGAGTTGGTGATGGACAAGGAAGCCTGGCGTGCCGCAGCCCATGGGGTCGCAGAGTCAGACACAGCTGAGAGAGTGAGCTGAACTGTACACTATTGATGGGAATCTAAAGGAGTGCAGCCAACGTGCGGAACATCACGGAGTTTCCTCAAAAACTAAAAGTAGGACTGCCACGTGATCCAGCTGGTTATATATCCAAACAGAAGACGTTAACTTGGAAAGACACAATATGCGTAGTCCAGTGTTCACATCAGTGTTATTTACAGTAGCCGAGATACGGAAACAATCTATGTCTACCAACAGACAAATGGGTAAAGATGTGGTATATACATTGAAGTGTTACTCAGTCATAAAAATGATTGAAATTCTGCCATTTGCAACCACGTGCATGGATCTGGAGGGGATTATGCTTAGTGAAGTCAGACAGAGAAAGACAAACCATATGATATTATTTATATGTGGAATCTAAAACATAAAACAGTGAGTACAAGAAAACAGAAACAGATTCACAGGTACAGAGATCAAACTAGTGGTTACTAGTGTTGAGAAGAAAGGGGGAAGGGGCAAGATAGGGATAGTTCAAGAGGCACTACTATGCATAAAATAAATAAGCTACAAGGATATACTGTAGAGAACAAGGAATAGTCTCTACTATATTATATATATATATTATACATATAAATATATATTATATACTATAAAATATCCAATATTTTATAACAACTTTAAATGGAGTAAAATCTCTAAAAATATTGAATCATTATGTTATATACCTGAAACTAATATAAATTATAAATCAACTCTACTTCAATAAGAAAGTAAAATGAATAAGATGATCCAGTCCAGAGTTTTGCACTAGGGTAATATGTTTTTTCACATTTATCTATTTGGCCATGCTGGGTCCTAGCTTCAGTACGCAGCATCTTTGATCTTCATTGTAGCACACCAGATCTTCCGTTGCGGCTCTCAGTGCTTAGTTGTGGCCTGTGAAATCTACATCCCTGACCAGGGATCACACCTGGGTCCCTTGAGTTGGGACCATGGACTCTTAACCAGTGGACCACCAGGGAAGCCCCTCACCATGGTGATATGGAAAAGATGCAGATTATCAGGCCTCACTCCAGACTTGTTAAACCGTAACATATTGTGTGGGCTCTGTGAATTTGCATTTCTAAAAGTTGGGGAATCTCTGGTCTGGGACAATCTTTTAAATCGCAAATGGAGGACCTGAAAGGTACCTCATCTCTCCGAAGAGCTCCAGAAGGCTGTGAGGCTCTGAGAGTTGAAGCCTTAAAACTCTTTTCCCTTCCAACTAGTTCCGTGGCCTCTAGGAAATTTACCTGATTTCTTCTCTGTGAAATGGGCAAAAGGCAAAAAAAAAAGAAGAAGAAGAAGAGGAAGAAGGGGGTGAAAAACCACAGGAAATGACTCACATTTGCACACATTCTCAGTAGACTAACTGGTTGTATTTATTACCATCAGAGGTCTTCTTACTTTACAAGTGGTGGTTTCAGCAATATCAGTGCTTGTTTCAAAAAGGATGACTTCACTCATGTTCATAGCATTCTGAGATCCATTTCTTAATTTCCAGGCAATATCTCAATATCTCAAAGCCTATCAAATATTAATAAGTCAGATGGAAATCAGGATGCTGTTCAATGTTTAGAAGTCATCAGGATAGCTCAGCTCGCTCAGCAATTTCAACCCTAGTATTCTTTATGGGTGGCTGAGCAGTAAAGAATCTGCCTGCAATTCAGGAGAGATGCAGGTTTGGGAAGATCCCCTGGAGGAGGAACTGGCAACCCAGTTCCTTGCCTGCAGTTCCAGTATTCTTGCCTGCGAAATCCCATGGATGAAGGAGCCTGGCGGGCTACAGTCCATGGAGGGTCACAAACCAGTCGGACACTACTTAGCGACTACAACAGCTACATTCTTTATTACGTTTTACCTGTCGCTGAATATTTGCTGCTTCAGAATCCACAATAAAAAAAGAAAAGGATAAGCTGGATACTAATTCTCTGGTGATTGTTGCACTCTCTGCCCTCAGAGATCCAGAAACCTATAATGATTTTGGAGAAGGACAGTAAGAGGTGGACACTTTTGGGCAAGTTGGTTTCCTTGTTGCTGTTGCCCTTTTAAAAGTTCCTCTTTCCAAACCCCAGAGGACCCACAGAAGAGGAAGCGGTAACCAACTACGTGAAGTGTATTGCATGCGCGTTAAGTCCAGTTCTCCCAAACCATCATGCAGATTGTAGTCACCAAAGAGCACTCTTCAACCCTGTCATCTTATACACACGGAGACTCCTCTGTCAAGCTGCATCCAAGCCGTCAGCTTTGCGACTTCGATCCCTTCTCTAACACGGGGTGAAATACTGCAAGCTTGCTCTCCGCCGAGCGTGCCGAGCTTTGCAAGCCCTTTCGGACGGAGATGTGTGACGGCCAGCTTTGAGATGCACAGTCCTGGCAAACGTCTGCACTTTCAGACCTTTGGAGAATCGATTTGTGACGAGGTCTTCCACGTCCTCTGCATCCGCGGTTTCTTCCTAATTGTCCTCGTCGTGGGTCCGATCCTGGCTGCTGGGAAGGACACCCCAGGAAAGTGCCCGGGTGGCTCCAGCCCCATCGCCCCCACCCATCCGCCGCGTCCTCCGTGCGCTCCAGCGGGCCTCCAGCCGCGCCTCAAGTGCTCCGCTGTGAAGTGTCTCCAACCATCCTCTTTCCGCTTTCCCAGTTGTCAAAAAGAATAGAGGAACCCGGAGAGGCAGGGGCGGGGGGCGGGGGGCGGTGGGCGGTGGGCGGGAGGCCTAGGCTGAAAGAAGCCAGGAGGAAATGAAAGAGAGTCTCCAAAGGGACCGCTGAGCAACGGTTCCGAGAAAGTCAGCAGTTCCGAAATCTTAGCCCACCTCCCTCCATGACTGCTCTTCTGAGCAAAGGTGGGAGCACGCCCCTCGCCAGCCACCTGCGGAGCTGGGAGGACTGCCCTTCCCAAGGGAGCAGACACCCGGGCGCGGCACCCCAGCCCTGGGCGAGGGGCTCAGCGAGAGGGCCGGGCCCTGGGCAGCCAGGCCGGACCCCGGCCGGGGGCTGGTAGGAAGGGGCTGGGCCGGGCTGGGGCAGGTGTGGGGAGCCCAGAAGGTACGGGCTGTTACCTCAGTGGCTGCGTCCATCATGTAGTTTGCCTGTCGGAGCTGGCTGGTGGCCTAAAGGAAGCCCGGGGCCTGCGCTCTCTGAGTCCTGCCCCTGGATGAGGCCACGGCCAGGCTCTGGGGAGTCCCGGCCAGAGAAGAGTGCGGAGGGGCCTGGGGGAGGGGAGGAGAAAAGGGAAAAGCAGAGGAGGAGGGAGGGGGGAGGGAGAGGAGGGAAGGGGAAGAGGGACAGGAGGGAAGGGGGGGAGAGAAGGGGGGAAGGGAGAGGAGAGGGGAGGGGGGGCAGAGGAGGGAGGGGAAGCGGGGGCAGAAAGGCAGACTGAGAACCATCGCTCACCTTGCTAACAGTGAACTGAGGCTGAGAGAGGCTGAAGGGAGTTTGTTGGTAAGCACAGTCCCAGGAAACGATGAAGCCAGCGCTCAGGCTCTGCTGTGAAACAGTGAGTGCAATCAGCACAGTCTGTAGGTAACTTCTTGACCAGAAATGCAGGAGCTAGAAGCTAAACTAAGCACCAAGGTGAAGAAGCCACCCAGGAAGTAAACACTCTACAAGTCTCTGTTTTCTTCAATAAATCAATGTTGTTGTTTTTTAGAACAGGACAGACTCAAAAATTAAAGACAACTTATGTATCCTTCAATTGCATCTTGGTCTGAGTAAATGAGTTTTGTGATGATATAAGAAAAAGTCCAAAATTTTTAAAGAGGGAAAGTGGCAATTAGGGTGAACATGTCATGACGTTTCTAACTGTAAAGTAATGTAAAACACAAGGGTGATGTAAACAAGCAAACGTAAGGGCGCATTACCCTGTGTGTGAGCATCAGAGGCTCACTGTGCCGTTCGGAGAAGGCAAGGGCGCCCCACTCCAGCACTCTTGCCTGGAAAATCCCGTGGATGGAGGAGCCTGGTGGGCTGCAGTCCACGGGGTCGCTCAGAGTCAGACACGACTGAGAGACTTCACTTTCACTTTTCACTTTCACGCATTGGAGAAGGAAATGGCAACCCACTCCAGTGCTCTTGCCTGGAAAATCCCAGGGGCGGGGAGCCTGGTGGGCTGCCGTCTCTGGGGTCGCACAGAGTCGGACACGACTGAAGCGACTCAGCAGCAGCCGCAGCAGCATTGTACCGTTCTCTTGTTTCTCTGTTTGAATATGTTCATAATCAAAAATTACGAGAAATATACTTTCTGGGGCTTTGTGACCTCGAGTAAATAGTTTGACCTGTCTGGGTGTTCAAAGTCTTTATCAGTGACATAGGTCTAGTGTATCTCAGAGGGCTGTAAGACTTACATGAGGTACTCTATGAAAAGCAGTTCTAAAACGGCAGAGCTCACAGGCCACCTCATGCTCTCACTGACCATGTCTGTGTGAATGTTTCTTTGCTGAGGGCTTGCCCTGTGCCAGGCTTTGTGACACATGTTGGGACTCTGAAGACAGATGGCTGCTGCCGTCCATGGCTTTAGTTTTCTAGAGGTTTACATCACTGCTGAAAATTTCACTATTTGGTTTACACTGTTCATTCTCTTCTGGGGAGGTGTCAGCGGGAAGACAGATGGGGAAGCACCTCCTTAAAACGAAAGCAGCAGCTAAAGTTTCGCGCTGTCTTCTCGGGCAGACTCTCTAAGTTTGTTCTGTCTTCACGGCACAACAGAGTTCTCTTCCCACCTGTCTTCCTACAACGGTATCACCTCGGTATTGTCTCCGTCTTAAATGGAGGCTGAATTTTAACATCGGTGTATCTAGAACACACTTTTCAACTCTCCAGGAGAAAATCCATCTGTAAGGTATTTATCCTGGCATCTGAATTCCATCTCTGCTTTGTAGGTCTAGCCTAGGGCAAGTCATCTAAGTTATACTTTCTGCGCTTGCAAAACGAAGGTATACCTACGTGGAATAATTGCACTGGCAATTAGAGATAATTTTTGTAAAGTCTGGTGTGCTGCTCTATAAAAAGGAGGTTTTATTGTTCAGGTCACTGTAATTAGTGGATAAACTGTCTACATGCTAAATTAACATCTCTAAGGAAAGTGAGGGTGGAGCTGAACGGGACAGGTGCGTTAGGGGGTCCCTGTTAATCTTAGTCTCTATACAATTAATGATAGCCTTGAAGATACTGCTCTAATTTGACGCTTTCTGAAACATGTTTCAGCTGAATTGTGTGTTCATCTTCAAGCCATCGTGAGCTCTGAGCAGCCCTCACAGATGGACTCAGCTGAAAAGTGTAAGAGCTGTACTGAGCACTGCTTTCCTAAGGTATGTTTATAAACGCTATTTGTGAAATATACCAGTATTAAACTTAGCCATCCTTGAGACTGGGCTTCATAGACCTTCTTGCCAATAAATGACTTCATTGTACGTAGGAAATAGTAAATAATTTAAAATCTGTCTCATCCATTTTATTCTTCTTGTTTTAGTTGGATGGTGGCAGGAAGATGTTTTAATATAACTCTTTGCTAGATCAAAGGAAACTTCAACCCCCCCCCAAAAACAGTTGTAATACTTCCTGAACAACAGCCATAAAATCAAATATAACATATTAGAATAAGCTATAGAGTGAAAATAATATGAATGCTATTGCAAAGCATGAAAATATATGCCGTTCCCTAAAATGGCTGATCTATTCAGTAACAAGCATAATCTATATTTGCACAGTGCTTCACAGTTTATAAAGCAATTTTTAAGATGTTTGTTCTTACCATAGCCTTGTTAGGCAAGAAGAGAGAATTTTATTTTCCTCAATTTGTTAATGAGAAGCGAGGAAAAGTGAGTTGTTGCCTAAGGCAGAAGTGGAATGAAGACTTGGCCTTAAGTTTACAAAAGTTAAGTCATGGCTCTCCCTACTAACTGGACTCTGTTATCATATCAAACCATCATCTCTTTTTCTGAGTCTACAGTGCTCCTTGAATTTTTCAACAAGAAGACTGAGAATTTTTTGGTGCAAATCATCACTATGCTCGAAAAAAAGTAAAAATTTTGAAGTTGAAAATTATAACCAAGACCCGAAGTAACAAACACTCAGATTTAAGTATCTCTGTTTTTGATGCACTTGGGGAAAAGTTGCTTCTTTCCTTATATTTCTCTGAAAACACTGCACCAGTGTAGCAGTGTTAAGAATTTATCTAACTGATAAGATATTTCTGGCTTATATGTTGGATCCCAACTCAGATTCTGATTTAATTATATTCCCTGGCCTTTTCATATTCATTCTGCGTTTCCATGAAAAACTTTGTGAATGGTATGCAGCAAAGAGAAATATAAAAGACTATTGTTGCATTCATAATTTTAAAGTATTTAACATTTCTGTTTACCTCAGTGAAAACCAGCAGGATAATTCCAATACTCCTCAAATGGAGATGGACTCTAAGACAAGTTCAGAGAATATAGACAACCTCCAGGCTGAAGGACCCAGAGACCAAACTGTGTCCCCAGAAGAGACAGTTTATGTTACCCTGGATGTAAACATCAAGCAAAGCAAGGGAAGGAAGCACAGGCTCCGTGTGACGGGGGAGCTCACGGGAGGCCCGCAGCTCTGAGGCTGTCAGAAAGGCAGTGAGGACTCCTCCTGGCAGAGAAAGGCTGGTATACAGCGCAGAAGGAACTGACGCATTCTTAAACCTTGGAATGCCTCTCAGGTGTTCTCCTGAAAACCGCCACGTGAGAGTTATCTTTTCTCCAAAGAGAAGCGAGACAGGGAAAGAGGAACAGGTATTTGGTCAGTTTAACAACACATCAACTGACTGTGTCAAATTTTATATTCACACAGTTGGGAAGACCAGAAAAACTCTTCTCAAATGCAGGGAACTTCACAAAGATGAGTACAAACTCTGTGTCTATGCTTTCAAAGGAGAAAGCATAAGAAGGCTATGTCCGCGGATGGCAGACTTCTTTCCCTTCTGGAGAAGAGTGACTGGACCCTCATTGGAAACCTGAGCATTGTTTTAGACAGCTCACAGTTGGCCAATGCCTTAGAGGGCGAGCTCTTTCAGCTTGAGGTTAAAAACAAGCATAAAAGCCAGGGCACCAGCTGCTTGAAATTCTCAGGTTGAGGTTGAAAAAAAGCATGGATGCCAGGGCACCAGCTGCTAGAAATTCCGAGTCACAGGAAATAAAGCCTTGTGTGTTGAAACAAACAATCATGGAAGACAAGCACCCTAGTTTGGAAAGAGAAAGTGATAAAATTAGAAAAACTTTGAGAATAATTTGGATAAAACACAGGGGGGAAAATTGTTTGAATTGCATAAAACAGACTTTGGGAAACTGACCAAAAACTGCTCAGGTTGAAGTGCACAGACTTCTTTCCGGGCTCAGTGACTCAGTCGGGCACCTTTCACGGCACACCAGGAAGAGTGCAGGCTCTTCCACTTGCTTTGTTTGGAAAGGGTTGTACATTTCCACTCGTCGGCATGTGATGTATCGAACCGTGGGAGAAGACATAGTCACGTGAGTGTGCACACACACATGGTCAGTGTGTAAAGGGGACATTTGCTTATGAGAAGGCTGAAGATGAAAATAAGCACTGCTTCTCCTTGAGTGTTGGTTTGAGACACCTGATGTAGAGCTTGACCACGCAGCTCTGAAAGTGAAGACACAGGGACAGCAAGAGCCTGAGGGGCTGTGTGATGGGAAGGACCCTGGACCAGACAGCAGCCTGGTGTGTATTATTGGCCGTCCAGCTGGGGAGGCGAAGTCTACCGATGCCTGTGCTGTGATCCCTCAGGATCAGCGGGAAGAGAAATACTTGGAACACATTCAGGCTAGAGCTGCAGACAGGCGTGGTGCTTGAACGCAGTACATCCATATGCACACCCAGAAGAGTTTCCAGGAGGTAGTCCCCCAGCCTGATGTGGCGACCCATAACACCGCTTCTTACTTTGGGTCTCCGGCTCCCCCGTGTTTGATTCTGAAGGCTCGTGGGTGCCACGTACACTGCAGGCTTCGCTTATAAGTACCCACAGGGGATTTCCAGCATCACTGAATTCAGCTGTACCCTGAAATCCATTATCTATGATGTTAAGAAAAAACACAGAATGTGGTAGGAAGGACTGTTTCTAAACCTGCCAGATTCAAAGAAAGGTGAGTATTAAGGATGAAAAAGAATGAGAATTCAGAATACACCCCAGCTGTTCAGGGAATCACCTATGGGATTGTTATTCCACAGGCAATGATAACAGGTTTCTAAATTCTGTAATGGTCAATCTCATCAACAACAATAATAATTAATGGTACTGACTACTTCCTATGCACCTAGCATTTTTCTAGGTACACGAAGGAACTGGTTTTAACAAATCTGTGAGGTGGGCTACTCTACCTATTTTAAAGTTAAGCAATGTGAACAAAGATGAATAATACTCAGTTTTATGACAATAAAAGTAAGCATTGTTTTTGTTTTTTTCATCTTCCCCATCTCCCCTTCGGAGAAGGCAATGGCACCCCACTCCAGTACTCTTGCCTGGAAAATTCCATGGACAGAGGAGCCTGGTGTGCTGCAGTCCATGGGGTTGCTAAGAGTTGGACACGACTGAGCGACTTCACTTTCACACATGGCAGAAGGAAATGGCAACCCACTCCGATGTTCTTGCCTGGAGAATCCCAGGGATGGGGGAGCCTGGTGGGCTGCCGTCTGTGGGGTCACAAAGAGTCGGACATGACTGAAGCGACTTAGCAGCAGCAGCAGCAGTATCTCCCCCTAAGTTCAGTTGCTTAAAGGCAGGACCCAAGACTTCTTCTCATTATCCACAATGTCTGGCACATGGAAATTAAGGGCTTCAAAAATACGTAGGTTCATCAGTAGCAACACTTAGGGCTGCAGTTAATCTTAGGTGTGTGGGTCAATCGCTCAGTTGTGTCAGACTCTTTGCAACTGCATGGACTGTAGCCTGCCAGGCTCCTCTGTCCATGGAGTTTTCCAGGCAAGAACACTGGAGTGGGTTGCCATTTCCTTTTCCAGGAGATCTTCCCAATCCGGGGATCGAACCCACATATCTTGCATCTTCTAAATTGGCAGGCGAATTCTTTACCGCTGTGCCACCTGGACTGAGTAGCTAAATGCTTGGTTAGAAGTAATCTCAAATAAAATCTTTTAGAATTTCCAAAATCCTCATATGATCCAAACTGTCAGGATATATGTTTCCTGAAATTCAGAGGGTAGTATATCCATTTTCCGTGTATTTATAGGCTACTAGGGGGGCTATGTTAAATACCATGTTACTTTGTAGAGATGTCTTGGTTTTTGCCTGAAGTCCTTGTCCTGCTCCAGGATGCCGGCTAGTGCCCACATTGCGTTCGCTGTTAGGTCTGCTTAGACTTCTCTTGGTCGTGACAGTTTCTCAGCCTTTTCTTATATTTTATGATCTTGACAGGAAGTGTACTGGTCAACTATTTTGTAAAATGCCCTTCTATTGGAATTTGTCTGATGTTTTTTTCTAATACTCATTGGACTGGGGCTGTGGGTTTTGGAGAGTAAGATCACAGAGGCAAAGTGTCATTTTGTAACCAAGAGGTGGAGGCAAGCTAAATGTCCATCGACAGCTGAATGGATAACGAAGATGTGGTACATATATGTGATGGAATATGACTCAGCCACAAAGAGAAGGAAGTAATGGCATTGGAAGCAGCAAGGAGGGGCCTAGAGATTATCGTACTAAGTGACGGAGGTCAGATGGAGACAAATGTATGGTATTGCTCATCTGTGGACTCTAAAATAAAAAATACGAATGAATTTATTTCCAAAGTGGAAAGAGACTCACAGACATAGAAAACAAACTTACGGTGACCAAAGGCGAGAGGGGGTCTAGGGAGGCATAAATTAGGAGGTTGGTATTCACCTGTACACAGTGCTGTATACAGCATAGATAACAAGGATATAAAGGGGACTAGACTCAGTACATCTAATTCTTGGGATAACTACACGATACACATATGCTGCTGCTGCTGCTAAGTCGCTCAGTCGTGTCCGACCCTCAGCGACCCCGTGGACTGCAGCCCACCAGGCTCCTCCATCCATGTACACATATATAGGAGGAGGAAGTGGCAACCCACTCCAGTGTTCTTGCCTGGGAAATCCCATGGGCAGAGGAGACTGGCGGGCTGCAGTCCACGGGGGTCACAAAGGAGTCACACACAACTTAGTGACTTGCTGGGAGCCAGGCCCTCCGCCTGTGGCAAAGGTCGTGAGGAAGGAGGCTCGACATACGCAAGGCGGGATCGAGCCCCAGGAGTCCCCCTGGAAATCCTCAAGCATCTACCCCCATAACCAGAGCCTGCCTACTTTACTACTTTGTGCTCTCACCTACACCTCTGACTTTACGGGGGGCTGTCCCCTACCACCTCTTTCGGAGAAGGAGTTAACTTAGAGCTCCAGTTAATAAAAACTCCTGGGCGTGACAAGAGTGTTTTAACCTACAAACTCCTCTGAAGGTTCTCTGGCCTGCCTGACAGGCTTGTCTGGCCACATGTGATCACTCACAGCCTCCCAACCGTGAGAGGCACGAGATGCTTTAAACCTTCTAAAAACAGGTTCCTTAGAAAAGTTAGAAAACCATTAGTATAAGTATAGTGGGCTGATTAGAAATTGTATTGGTGAAGGGTTTTTCATTTGTTCAGCCAATGTTTGTTGCTAAGTCTCCATATCCCCTGCCCTTACACACATTAATGAATATATAGAAGAAATAAGTATTAACCTTTGATATAAATCACGTTAGACCTTAGGCTAAGTAAATTCTTTCCTTAACTAAAACCCGCTACACCCTCACCCTATAGGAATGTAACTTTATTTGGGTGGTGTCTGTTTTAAGAATAATCACCCCTGGAGAAATAAGTGTCCTGGTTGACTGACTGCTGTCACAAGGAGAGGGTCATAAATTGTCAGCAGGCCCCCTGGCCAGAAGATGATGTAACACCCTTAAGACCTCTGTATACATTTGTATGAAGCACCTGACTTTGATAAAAGTCAGGACTGCTGACCCCACGTGACTTTTGCTTAACATCTCAGTGTATAAAAGTAGACCATGGAAAATAAAGAATTGGGATCAGTTCCTCAAAATACTGGTCTCCCCATGTCCTTCTTTCTCTCAAACTCTGGCTGAGTCTCCATCTGGAGCACGGAACCCGCCATGCTTACTAATTATGCCTGGGCTTCTAAGAGCTGACCGGGGAGGCCTCAGTGTCTCCTCTCCTTCGGGAGAACGGAAGGATGCCTGCGGCCTACGTAAGTGGTGCAAGCTTCTTGTCCTGAAGTTTTATTGGTTTCCCGCGTAAACCAAGCTACTCAGCCTCTTTTCTCCACTGAATTTTCCTACTGAGCTATCCTTATTCTATTACTCTTTATATCTCTAATTAATATCTAATTGAAGCTATTGTATCCTGATCCTCGCCGACGCCATCCCCGCTTCGAACTCCCTGGATCAGCTGGGGCTGGACCTCGGCAGTGACTAAACGGCAAGAACAACATACACAGATGTATCTACATAGACACGTGTACACACATATACAGACATGTATATGCATGTAGAGATATGTGCACATGTATGTATGTATCTGACGATGTGCTGCACACCTGAAACGAATATGATATTATAAATCAATGATACTTCAATTAAAATCAAATGAATAATAATTATTTTAATGATTATTATATAATAATTATAATTATAGTAAATATATAACTATATGATAATTGGAGAAGGAAATGGCAACCCACTCCAGTATTCTTGCCTAGAGAATCCCATAGATAGAGGAGGCTGGCGGGCTACAGTCAATGGGGTCTCAAGAGCCGGACACAACTTAGTGACTAAACCACCACCATCATAATAATTATAATAATAATATTGAATCACTCTTTTGTACCTGAAACTAATATAGTAAATCCACCATACTTCCATAAATAATATAGATAATAAATATCAGGAAATTAAAAAAAATACTATCATATCAGGGGCACATACTACCAACATGCTTTGTGACCTGAAGTTAGCCCTGACCACCTGACCAAAGTCGTGTTTATCAGATTCTCTCCTGTAAAGTTACTCTTTTCTCTCTCCTCTGTCTAATGTACTCTTTGGAAGGAATTCATTGTACACAACCCACAGGGATGGAGTGGGGAGTTATGCTTCCTCTCCTAATGTAAACACTCCCGGAGTATTTACATAACTTACTTGGCCTCCGCCTGTGTGGGAGGCATCCCAGCACATGCGCAAGTCGTTACTGAATGTCCCCAGCCAGGCTAAAACGCTAGTTGGCAAAGCCTGTCTTGACCAACGCCAAAATGTCTCTAAGGAGGAAAGCTCTGAAACAGGATGGGCTTGTACATTTGGTACTGCCTTGCCAAGAGACACCTGTGCCATCATCCAAGCCACACGTCTGTCTTCATACCTGACACGTCAACTAATGTTTCTTTGTTTATTAAACCACAGGAGGACACGAGTGAACATCCCAAACGCTCCACCCTCCAGCCTAGGGGACTTAGTGAATCCGGGGTCCAGCTCATGGGGCTCCTGGTGGGGACGATCGGTACTTACTTTGGGAATCACCTTAACCTGTGTGTTCTCTGGCATCTGGGTGCATCGTTGCTGTGATGTCTGCCTCCAGGGCAGCCAGACAGTGACCCCCTAGGCACCTCCATACTCAAGAAGCCTCTCGCTGACCACTCTGGGCACCTTGTGGGAGAGGCAGGCGTGTGAGATCGTCAGAGCCAGTCACGAGCGGTGGAGTGCTGGCGGAGGACATCTAGAGGACATGACCGCCTCTTGGCCCTCGAACTGGATCTGGCCATCCAGGGGGCCTCTGTCCTCGGAAGGGACACGCTGACTACCATTTCCACAGCGTGAACAGTAAAGTCAAGGGACACACCCTTCACTTTAAGACACCGAATGGCACTTACATGTGGAATGTAAAAAAGAATGCAAAGGAGTCCATGTATCAGTGCAAGTCAGAAACAGACTCACAGACACAGGAAACAAATGTATAGTTACCAAAGAGGTGAGGGAAGAAGAGACAAATTAGGAGTATAGAGTCACAGATACAAATAGATACGAACCAGGGGTTACTCTACAGCGTGGGGAATTATATGCAATATCTAGTAATAACCTATAATGGAGTATAATCTGAAAGATACAGCTGAGTCACTTGGCTGTACACCTGAAACTAACACGATATTGTATACTCACTATATTTCAATAAAAAAAATTCTGGTGGGGGGAACGCAGAGACCACCTGTGTTTTGACTTCTCAGCACAAGCCATGCATGCTGTGCCCTTGCTTATGAAGCTGCTACTCATCAGTTTGGAGAGGTCTGCAGCTTCCTTTGCCCTCCTCCCTGCCTTCCGTGTACAGGGGCCAGTTTTCAGTCTAAGAACCATCCCCTCAACCCCCTGAGAAGTACTGGGTGCTTGCTACCCTGCTCTCTGTCTCCCTGCTCACTCATGATTTCAGATAGAGGACCACCCTTGCCCTGGTTCCTCACCCCAGCTTCTGGGATCTGTAAGTAAAAGAATCTTGTGATTCTGTTTCCTTCATGTGGGTGTATGGCAACTCTGCCTTCGATGCAAGTGACCCTGTGGGCTTCACTCCCTGCAGTGGGAGCCTGGATGCTTCTGAAGGAGCACCCTGCTGACCCCGGGTGGCTGGTGCCCCTCGTTCAGCAGGTCACCATCTGCATCTTACAGGGAGGTTGCAATGGTGCATTGGGTGCAACCTTCAAGCGAGGGAAGCAGATGAGATGGTTGTTGCTGTAGTCGCTAAGTCGTGTCTGACTCTTTTGCAACCCCATGGGCTGAAGCCCACCAGGCTCCTCTGTCCATGAGATTTCCCAGGCAAGAATACTGGAGTAGGTTGCCATTTCCTTCTCCAGAGGGTCTTCCCTGTGGGTTCCACCACAGGGATGGAACCCACATCTCCTGCACTGGCTGCTGATTCTTTACTGCTGAGCTACCTGGGAAGCCCAAGGACATTTGGACCCACTCGATAATTAGAGCTTCCCTGGTGGCTCAGACGGTAAAAAATCTGCTTGCAATGAGGGAGACCTGGGTTTGACCCCTGGATCGGGAAGATCCTTGGAGGAGGGCATGACAACCCATCCCAGTATTCTTGCCTGGAGAATCCCATGGACAGAAGACCCTGGCAGGCTGAAGTCCATAGGGTCACACAGAGTCAGACACCAATGAAGTGATTTAGTACACATGCAAATGATGCAGGATAATCTTCCTATCTCAAGATCCGTAATTTATCACACCTGCAAAGTCTTTATCGTATAAGACAACATTCACAGGTCCTGGGGATCAGGACATGGCTGTGTCTTCAGGGGCCGTGATTCAGTCCACCACACATATCAGATGAAGATGACTTGGGAAAACATACATTAAGACTGAGTGACCAGATGCTCTGTTTTCATTTACTTTCTGTTGCTTAAACTTGCTTTTTTTACTTCATCTTTTTGGGAAAGCCTATCTCTAAAAAATGCAAATAATAATATAAAATTCATTCAAAATCACATAGTCTATTGGGAAAAGAAATAAACAAAGAATTGGGGTTTTGCTTCTCACTGTATTCATTGCTAATTTGTGACTTTGGGATGAAAAAAATTATTTTCTGTGTCCCAGCTTCCCCTTCAACCATTAGAGGTCATATTTGTCTCTTATCATTGACTTAATGACTAGAATCAAAAGTGCTGGGTAAATTTAAGTTATTATTAGCATAAACGACTATGTTTCAATGCGATAAATATTATGCTTCAGTGTCTTGCTAACTAATTTTTCAAGGTGTATTTTGGGAGAAGATGAACAAGATCCGGATGGCATGGGTTAGGGTTTATGAGAAGACTCTCTGCCATCTTGGAGCAAATGCTATCCCTCAGTTGATGGGTAAGGGGGAGGATTAAGTGTTCCTTTCTCCTTCCCACCACAGGCCCTCTTGTTAACAGTCTGGATGGCAAGAGGAAGGATTAAAACAAGTCATCCCAATGGTTCCTTGTTGTTACTCAGGCTGTTCTCTCTCTTCCAGGCAGGAACATTCCCGATGATGGTTCAGCAGGAAAGAATCTGCCTGTAATGCAGGAGACACAAGAGACTAGGGCTCGTTCCCTGAGTCAGGAAGATCCCCTGGAGGAGGAAATGACAAACCACTCCAATATTCTCACCTGGGAAATCCCCAGGACAGAGGAGCCTGGTGGACTACAGTCTGTGGGGTCACAAAGAGTCAGACCTGACTGGCATGACTGAGTGACTAAGCATCTAGACAGGAGCAGGAAGGAAGGTTTTCATGACAGTGGGGCAGCAAGCCTCGTGGCCAGCAGAAAAGCCACATGGCTCTGACTTCTGAGTGCAGGACTCCCCAGAGCTGAAATCGACCACACCAACCTTTAAACCTTACTATTTGCTGTCTGCCTTTGAGTGAATTAAAACAGGAGGTCTTTTGCTTGGACCCAAACTACCCACTAGCCACACAAAGACAGAAATAAATGCATGTCATCACTCCTGTTCTCTCCCTGCCTCTCTCCGTCAACCTCAGATGCCTTTGGGGAGACTTAGAGATGGAGCTGAGACTTCCCTGTCCCCCAGAGGACCAAAGACCATACACCCTTGTGTGAATGTACTGGGAATTTCAGGGAGGGGAGGAGTTAAATTTCCAGCTGTGTTGAATCCAGGCACCCCAGTCCCTTTCTTGCCCTGAGAGGGGAAAAGATTCTGGCCCAGGTGCAGGCAGTCAAAGGCACCGAGGACTGAGGGATGGCATGAAGGCATGTGCATGGAGTCAGAAAGAAGTCCCTGAACTTGGTTTTCACCAGACGCTGAGAGGGACATGAGAGAGGAATTAACAGTGGCACTTGGGCAATAATCCTGCAGAAAGGGGCTAACGGAGGAAGAGAGACCAACAGTTCGCTTCTCTCTCTCCTATGTCCACTGTCCTCTCTTTCCCACCTGAGCTAGACTTTCCCATCAGCTCATGGCAAACAGAAGGGGAAAAAGTGGAAGTAGTGGCAGCTTTTATTTTCTTGGGCTCCAAAATCACTGCAGACAGTGACTGCAGCCATGACATTAAAAGACGCTTGTTCCTTGAATTGAAAGCTATGACCAACCTAGACAGTGTATTAAAAAGCAGAGCTATCACTTTGCTGACAAAGGTCCGCATAGTCAAAGCTATGGTTTTTCCAGTAGTCATGTGTGGATGTGAGAGTTGGACCGTAAAGAAGGCTGAGTGCCGAAGAATTGATGTTTCTGAACCGTGGTGTTGGAGAAGATTCTTGAGAGTGCCTTGGTCTGCAAGGAGATCAATCACTCATTCCAAAAGGAAATCAACCCTGAATGTTCATTGGAGGGACTGACGCTGAAGCTCCAGTGCTTTGGCCCCCACCAGCTTTTCCCCACCACTCTGAACTTCCCTGGGCAGCTTTAATTGTGCCCCCCGATTTGCACTGTGATTCTGTAGGAGGAAAGACACCTGATTCACTCAGTGGGGTTCAGGTAAGATGTGAGGTGAGGAAGGAAATGTGAGCTCCTGGAGGAGGCGCTTTGGATGGACTCGGTATACTTCTGTCTGTTGTGTCTGTGGGTGTGTGCGTTCAGTCGTGTCCGACTCTTTGCGACCCCATGGACTGCAGCCCTCCAGGCTCTCTGTCCATGGGATTCTCCAGGTAAGGATACTGGAGTGGGCTGCCGTTTCCTCCTCTGGGATCTTCCCGACCCAGGGATTGAACCTGCATCTCTTGCCTCTCTTGCGTTGGCAGGCGGATTCTTTACCGCTAGTGCCGCCTGTGAAGTGTTGTGGGAATGGATGCCTTGCACCCCTGCACTCCCATCTCATAAACACCAGACAGATTTCTCAGGAACTACTTCACATGAGACATGTAGACTGGCTCCAAACCATTTCCCTGTCCTGTCTGGATATTCCAGCAAAAATTAATCCAGAATCCCAAAAGAACGGGAGTTCCCAGAATAGCTTAAAAACATTGGAAGCTGGCCTGCACGCGCACGGTTTCCCGGTACCACATCGCCACCTGCTGGACGGAGCCGCAAAACGCACACCTTCCAAACCGAGGCCGCGGTCCTCTTGCAGCCAGAAGACGTTGAAACTTACCAGGGGAATTTCCACCTGCTGGCTCCTTTGCGGAGCTGTCCAACTCTGAATCATGGACTATCAACGGAAGGATCCAAAGTCACTCGCAGTCAAATGCAAATGGTGTGTTCAGGAGCTCCGTCAGCCCCCAGCACAGGCATCACTTTGGATTTAACGTGAAAAAATGGCAGTTGCCTTTCTGGGAGAAAACTTCTCCCCCACTTCATTCCCCATCAGGATTTTTTTTTTTTTTTTTTTTTTGCCCTCCAGAGAAAGGTCACTCTGTCTTCTGATTGCTTGAAATCAGATCGTCTTCATCTTGTCAGAGATGAAACTGACTTGAAATGGAGTTACAAAATGTTAAGGTTTTGTCTGCCTCTGGTCCACTCCACTCGAGTTTAACCTACCGGGCGTCCAGCCGAGAGCCTGGGATGTTTATTAATGTCCTTCCCATGTCAAATTCTGAGCCCCAGTGTTTATCTCATCAGCACCATAAGTCTTTGCGGAGACTTTTCACTGACTTACCTACCCCCACTGGAGTGGGAGGGGGGCCTGGAAATTAGTGCAAGCTTCTTTAAGGACCTGAAGAGCACAGAAAGAGTGGCCTCTGTCACATAGGCCTTTGACTTGTCAGTCTGTCCCCTGCAGAAACCTAGCAAGTCCTGAAGAATGAGAGTCTCTTTCCTCCAAGTCAGCCAAATGGCAGGTCCAGGTGTAGCTTCTATTCCAGATGCAGTATCTTTGCAAAAGCAAATGAACACTGTCTTGGGTATATGGTTGTGGTCACTGATTGGATGAGTGTGGGTTTTTTTTTTTTTTTTCCTTTCACTATTAGAGGGGATCAGAAACATTTGAACTCACACAAAGAGACAACAGTATATATTATTTAGTTTTGCCCCAAGAAACTGTATTAACACACTTTCCTTTTGTTAGAGAGTGTGGATGATGTGTAATTCCCACTGCTGCTGCTGCTAAGTCACTTCAGTTGTGTCCGACTCTGTGACCCCATAGACGGCAGCCACCAGGCTCCCCCGTCCCTGGGATTCTCCAGGCAAGAACACTGGAGTGGGTTGCCATTTCCTTCTCCAATGCATGAAAGTGAAAAGTGAAAGTGAAGTCGCTCAGTCGTGTCGGACTCTTAGTGACCCCATGGACTGCAGCCCACCAGGCTCCTCCATCCATGGGATTTTCCAGGCAAGGTACTGGAGTGGGATGCCATTCAGACCATCATATTTGTCAGCTCTATCAGTGATAATTAGAAAAGACTCTGATGCTGGGAAAGATTGAAGGCAGGAGGAGAAGGGGACGACAGAGGATGAGATGGTTGGATGGCATCACCAACTCAATGGACATGAGTTTGAGTAAACTCTGGGAGTTGGTGATGGACAGGGAGGCCTGGTGTGCTGCAGTCCATGGGGTCCCAAAGAGTCGGACACCATTGAGCGACTAAACTGAACTGAACTGATAAATGGTATCATGCTAATCAAGCCAGATGAGCTGAAGTAGTCACCACTTCAGAGGCCCTGGCTCACATGCATTTCAGACATTGGGAGGTAATTCTATGAAGAACCTACTAAATCAGGGGCATGCCAGGATGTCTCCTCTTTAAAAAATGGTATACCCCACTATACAGGAGGAGGTCATAATGCCTCTGGTTCCTGAGGGTAGCATATTTCACAGCTGGGTATACTGCTTCTGCCCATTTATAGGGTGACAAAATAGGCTGCCATCTTTGAATGGGACTTAGATTAGGAAAGGGTTTTGCAGAAGATGCAGTCTGTGGTGAAAACAGTGCTGCTACTTGGATGATCCAGCCGAGCTGACCTGTGCTGTTAGAAGTATCAGACGTGGAAGAAGATTCCGCGTGGAGTTTACAGCACGTGTGGGAGAGTCACAATGCAGACCCCTGTGGCTCTGCAGCAAGGCCGCGCCATTTTCAGTGGAGGGTGTGTTTCCAGAGTAACAACCTCTGGTGTTCTAGTGGACCCTGGCTAAAACGGAGCACCTGCGCGTGAAATGACTTGTGACGATTCGTCCGGAACAGCCCGTTGTGTGGTGAGTTCTTTCAGGTTTGCCAAGTCATAATTCAGGTGTGGCCAAAAACTCCCTCTTGTAATTTGGAAGTGGTGTACCCAGAGCTAAGCGTGAATGAGAGAAAAAATCACAAGTGAGTTGCATGGGCAACGTGGGGAGCATTCCTGCAAAGACATCTGTGGCCTCACTCCTGGAACCTGTGAAAAAGCAGAGATGTTACTTGGCCAACAAAGGTCCCTCCAATCAAAGCTTTGGTTTTTCCAGTAGTCGTGTAAGGAGGTGACAGTCAGACCATAAAGAAGGCTGAGCACCGAAGAATTGAAGCTTTTAAACTGTGGCATTGGAGAAGACTCTTGAGAGTCCTTTGGACTACAAGGAGATCCAATCAGTCCATCCTAAAGGAGATCAGTCCTGGGTGTTCATTGGAAGGACTGATGTTGAAGATGAAATTCCACTACTTTGGCCACCTGATGCAAAGAGATGACTCATTGGAAAAGACCCTGATGCTGGGCAAGATTGAGGGCAGGAGGAGAAGGGGATGACAGAGGATGAGACAGTTGGATGGCATCATCAACTCAATAGACATGAGTTTGAGTAAACTCTGGGAGTTGGTGATGGACAGGGAGGCCTGGCGTGCTGCCATCCATGGGGTCGCAAGCTGAACTGATGAATATGTTATTTGGTAAATGGTAAATGTGAGGCATCTCTGATTGACCATTTTTAGCTTCTAAACTTCCTGTTGGGCAAGACTGTTATAATGTATAAGTTCAAAAGTCTCCAAAGACCACCTTTCAGTTCAATAATTTGCTAAAAGATTAGTAGAGCTCAAAAAACCATTATGCTCATGCCATGGTTTAGTACAGTGAAAGAATACAGATAAAAATCAGCAAATGAATATGATTTAGTCTAGGCATGCAAGGCTGGTTCAACATCCAAAGCCTTATTCACATGATTCATCCCATGAACTGACTAAAGAAGTAAAGCCATATGATCATAACAGTAGAGGCAGTAAAATCATTTGACAAAATCCAACACCCATTTGTAAAAACTATCAGCCAACTAGAAATAGAGGGCAATTTTCTCAAGTTGATAAAGAACATCTACAAAAATCCTATAACCAATATCATACTTCATGGTGAGAAACCAGATGCTTTCCTGCCAAAATCAGAAACCAGGCAAGAATGTTTGCTTTCCCCACATCTGTCCAACACCACAAACCTTTTATCTCAGTCTGTGGCTTGTCTACTCATTCTCTCTCTCTCTCTCTCTCTTTCTTTCTTTAACCTCTAACATATTAATAGCTACAGTAAATGTAAATGGTTTAAGTATATCAGTTAAAGGGCAGAGATTGCCAGAGTAGATTAAAACATAGCCTAGTTATAAACTGTCTTTAAAAACTCAGTTCAAATATACCTTTAGAGGCAGATTGAAGTGAAAGAATGGGGAAAAAATATGCATAATGAAGACACTGATAAAAGGAAAACATAAGTGCCTATCTTAATACTAGATAAAGTTGACTTCAGATCAAAGAAAATTACTGCTAACAGGGCTACTGTATAATGATAAAAAGGTCAATCCATCAAAAAATAAAGTAATCCCAAATATGCAAGCATAAGCAACTAAGTGGCAAAGTGTGTGATGTAAAACCTGATAGAACTAAAAGGAAAAATAGACAAATTCACAATTCTAGTTAGAGACTCCGGTTCACCTCTTTCAAAAATTTATAGAACAACTATACAGACAATCAGCCTCAGAAAAGAAGAACTAAATAAAGTCATCAACCAATAGCATTTAATGAAAATTTGTAGAACATTCCACTCAACAACAGAATACAGGTTCCATTTAAGCACCCACAGAACTCACCCCTTTTATCAGGTTTTGGCTTTTTCTACCTGGGAATTTCTCATTTAGTTGGTCAGGTGCTGTTTTTTTACTCTGATACTTCCAACTCCCCTTAAATTGTTACTGATATTTTCTAGTTAATTTTTGGATCTTTGCCTACCCAGACCATAGGAAAGTTCCCAGGGTCTTCATACTCTTGGTCCCATGACTGAAAGTAAAAATGGCTCGATACAAGTTTATATGCATTTTTCTTCAGTTCTACTTTGTCCTTCCAGAACATTCTATCCTCTTTGTCTCCCTTCCTTTCTTTCGCACTGAGGCAGTTTCACATTGCTATATGTCTTGCCTTTTATCACACCATCTCCTCATCATATAATGTGTCACAAAACAATATGGGGTTTTATTTTGTCTTGGCTTTTTTTTTTTTTGGTCTTGGTTTGTTTTGTCCACTGAATTTTTGAATCTCAGTTTCCCCTCTGTTAAACATGTAACTGGGGCAAACTGCTCAAATTCCCAAAACTGTGTCATTTATAAAATGGGAATAATGGTGACTCTTGGTGGGATTGTGGTATCCTTAACTCCTTTCCTTTTGTCCTTCAAACTCTAAAGCTCTTTGTTTTAATGAATGACGTTGATTGAGTTGGATTGGGAGACTGGTCCTGGGGAAGAGGTTTACTGGAGACTCTGGAGGTGACCTTGGGGAGATTTCTGGGCAAGGGGACCAGCAGGAACAAAGCTCAGAAGCAGCCTCAAGTCTGGTGCTTTCAAAAGCCCGAAGAAGAGCATGTTTGGTATTTTCTTGTTGACTTCGTACTTAGGACTCAGTGAAGAGGGAGGTGAGGGTAGAGGGATGAAGAGATTTGGAAAGTACTAGTGAAGGAAGAAAGGGCAGATATGATTCAAGGGAGAGCAAGGAACAGATGGAACACAGATCTTCCAAAACAAAAGAGATCATATGATGTTTTGGCAGAAAACGATTATTTCAGAAAGTTTCTTAATCCCCACTCTTAATACAGAAACTACTTTTATTTCTCCAGATCCTATCCTGGATCTTGATCATATAAATGCACTGTTTTATGTGGTTGCAGCTTTAGCAAAACAAGTTTTGTGCTTTCTGGAAGGATTAATATGTAATCCTGATGTCAAGCTAATCTTTTAGTCAGAACATATCCATTTTAGACTATTTTCCACGTTGACTGTTGATGACCAAACAACCAAGTCTAACTTTTATCTGTCCTGAGAAGGGTCCCATTCTCTGCAACCCCATGGACTGAAGCCCGCCAGCCTCCTCTATCCATGGAATTCTCCAGGCAAGAAGACTAGAGTGAGTTGCCATTCCCTCCTCCAGTAGATTTTCCCCACCCAGGGACTGAACCCAGTAGTCCTGCTTTGCAGGCAGATTCTTTACCATCTGAGCCACCAGGGAAGACCTGCTGCTGCTGCTGCTGCTGCTAAGTCGCTTCAGTCGTGTCCGACTCTGTGCGACCCCATAGATGGCAGCCCACCAGGCTCCCCGTCCTGGGATTCTCCAGGCAAGAACACTGGAGTGGGTTGCCATTTCCTTCTCCAATGCATGAAAGTGAAAAGTGAAAGTGAAGTCGCTCAGTCCTGTCTGACTCTTAGTGACCCCATGGACTGCAGCCCACCAGGCTCCCCCGTCCCTGGGATTTTCCAGGCGAGAGTACTGCAGTGGGTTGCCATTGCCTACCTAGTGTCTCATTATTTGCGTCACAGAAATTCTGCAAAATAAATCCATTTAACACATGCCTTCTTTATTTCAGTAAGGTAGTCTAAAGTGAAAGTGAAAGTCGCTCAGTCGTGTCTTACTCTGTGCGACCCCATGGACTATACAGTCTATGGACTTCTCCAGGCCAGAAAACTGGAGTGGGTAGCCTTTCCCTCTACCAGGGGATCTTTCCAACCCAGGGATTGAACCCAGGGCTCCCACACTGCAGGTGGATTTTTTACCATCTGAGCCACCAGGGAAGCCCAAGGTAGTCTAAGCAGGCCAGAAAACCCACATTTGCCCTCTACACCGACAGTGTTAATCCATCATCTCTCCAATTTCTGCACGCCTTTGCAGGGGGTCTCAGCAGCGAGGCTGGTACGTGCTGAGTCGCTCAGTCGTATCCGACTGTGTGGACTGTAGGCCGCAGGCTCGTCTGTCCCCGGGGTCCTCCAGGCAGGAACACCGGGGCGGGCGGCCGGGCGGGCAGGAGCGCGCTCGGCCGGCAGGGGGCGGGGGCTCCGGGCCGCGGCCGGGCCCGGGGGCGTGGCCCCGCGTCCTTGACGGACAGCGCAGGATGCTGGCGAAGATGCGGGAATACGGCCCCCGCGGCGAGAGCGTGCAGACCGTGAGTGTGCCAGGCGCTGCGGGTCCCGGAGCTCGCGGTGCGGACAGCGATCACACTGCACTTAAAAAAAAAAAAAGAAAGAAAGAAAGAAAAAAATTCCCTTTTGGGGAGAGAGCCTGCCAAGTTGAGGATGCTGACAGCGGCGGTCCCGGGCCGTGTCCTGGTCGGGGGTGGGGGTGTCGCTCCTTCGCGTCTCGGGACCGTGGAGCCCCTCGCAGGCGCGGGTTTGCCCGGGCGCGGGGTTCGGGAGGGGCGGCTCCTTCCCGAGGCGGCGGCGCGAAGCCGCAGGGAGGGGGAGCTCTCGGCCCGCGCGGCGGGCGGGCCGGGGGGGCGGCGGGGGCCGCGGGGCGGGGAGGAGGGCCCGGCCAGCCGCCCCGAGCGCCGCCGCCCGCCCGATCCCGCCGGCGCCCGGTGCAAGGGCTGGAGCCCCGGCCGCGCGCCCGTGTGCATGAGGCCCCGCGACCCCGTGGGGCGCGCGATCCGAGCCCGGCGGCTGGGCTCTCGGGGCCCCAGCGGACGCGCGGCGGCGGCGCGGCCCGCGGCCGGGGGCTGAGGCGGCCGGGGGCGCCGGGTGCGGGGCCGGGGCCCGCGGGCGGTCGGGCGCGCCATGCTCCTGGCCTCGGCCGTGGTGGTCTGGGAATGGCTGAACGAGCACGGGCGCTGGCGGCCCTACAGCCCCGCCGTGAGCCACCACATCGAGGCGGCGGTGCGCGCCGGCCCGCGCGCCGGCGGCAGCGTGGTGCTGGGCCAGGTGGACCGCCGGCTCGCGCCCTACATCATCGACCTGCACTCCATGAACCAGTTTCGCCAGGACACGGGTGAGCCGGCCGTCCCCGCCCCGCGCGCACCCTCCTCCGCCGGGGGCCCCTCCGGACCTCTGGGTCCCCCATAAGCTGCCGAGGAGGGGGCACAGTGCGCCCCCGCCCTGCGAGCGTCTTATGATACCTGCTGCAATAAACGTCCGTGCAGGTCTGGTTAGGCCGGCCGACTTTTACCCTCGCCCCTAAGAAAGCCCTTCAACGGTCTTCCCCCCCTTTAAACGCTCGGTACCCCAAGTCCACTCTAGTAGGAACAGAGGGGCCGCGGCAGCATATCGGCCGGTGGGCAAGTCTACCTGCCCGCCTTCGCCAGCATCACGTGGGCTGAGCCTTCGTCGGTCGGGCACCCTGGGGCCTGCCACCCGCACCCCCGGCTGCCCACGTCGCTGCCTTTGCCCTTCCCGGGGGCATGCCGTCCCCCCGGCCCCGTCCTGGGGGTGGGCACCGGGCGCGGGGGAGGGTGGAGATTCCTGGGAGGCCGGCGCTGTAGTCGAGCCTGCGAAGGCCTCCCCGGAGAGACCGATGGACTTGGGGGGCTGTCAGCGCCGGGCACGCCCTGGCGGCCGCGGGGCGGTGAGCGCCTCTGATCGGGCGCTCCGAGGGTGGAAGCAACAGGCCCGCGCAGATGGACAGAGGACAGGGAGGGCCGCCGCTACGGAATGCCGGCGGGGAAGCCGAGCGTGTTTATCCCTGGGGGCGGAGGCGGCCGGGGCTGCGCATTCCTGCAAGGAAACTGTCCCCAGCTTCCTCCCACAAAGGTCCCCGATGGGGGACACACTGAACTCCCATCTACTGGTGAGAAGTAAGTCGCGGCTGTGGCCACTACCAACCCGGCTTCCCAGCCCGAGTGAGGATGGCGATCAGGGTGCCCGGTCCTTGGCGTGAGGGCGGGGAAGCTGGGGAGACCTGCCTCTTTGCGAGGCCCCCGGGCCGAGCTCAGCTGGTCTAGTACGCATCTATCCCTGAACAGCCTCTTCAGGGAGGTGGTGTTTCTGGGGGGTGTTTCTGGAATTCTGGCTGGGCTTTCCCCACGAGTGTGACTGCTTAGTTCAGTTCAGCCGCTCAGTCGTGTCCCACTCTTTGCCACCCCATGGACTGCAGCCCCCCAGGCCTCCCTGACTGAGGAGCCCCCGGAAAGGCAGGTGTGGGGGAGGAGGGGCTGGAGAGGGGACTGGAGAGTCCCAGAGGGCCGGACAACAGCTGCCCGAGCAGGGCATGTCCGCCAGTCTTGGAAAGCCCCCACGTCCTGAGCGCTAATTAGGATGGTCATGGGAAAGGGGTGTCTTTCCACCCCCTGTCTTCATCTGTAGCCATGACTCCCAACAAGCTCGCTGCCAAGGACTTTGCAGACACTCGCCTATTGAGGGAAGCCTTCTGGGGAAAGGATTCCAGAAGTGTTAGCATCTGGGGGGCTTCAGCCTTGGTGAGAGAGGGGGAAAGGTGGATCTGAGAGAGACTGGGGGAGGAGGGGCTAAAGAGGGAAGTGGGGAGACTGGGGCAGAGGACAGTGGGGAGACTGGGGCAGAGGGAAGTGGGGAGACTGGGGCAGAGGACAGTGGGGAGGCTGGGACAGAGGAGAGTGTGGAGACTGGGACAGAGGGGAGAAGGGAGACTGGGACAGAGGATTGTGTGGCCTGGGGGGATAGGGAGAAGTTAACTGTGGATTTGGGGTAGCGGTTGGAAAGGTCTATCCCTTTTGGTGGGTCCAGAGGGAGGATGACGGTCAAGACACCTCCCGACAGGGAACTCCAGTCCTGCTCAGAATTCACGGACAGGTGTTAGCTGTTCAGTCGTCATTGTTGAGCCGCTAAGTCGTGTCTGACTCTTTTGCAACCCATGGACTGTAGTCCACCAGGCTCCTCTGTCCGTGGGATTTTCCAGGCAAGAATACTGGAGTGGGTTGCCCTGCCCTCCTCCAGGGGATCTTCCTGACCCAGGGATCAAACTTGTGTCTCCTGGATGGGCCAGCTGGTTCCTTACCGCTGAGCCACCAGGGAGGCCTATGAGCTGTCCCATTTCAGATTAAATCTCAGCTGCAGGTGGAGGGACACCTTAGCAACATAAAGGTCCCAGGCCTGGTCCCACATTTGGAAAGGAGGAAAGCTTACTCAGTGTTCAGGGATGTCTGCGGTGGGCCTGGTACGGATCCTTTGTTTAGAAGTGAAGTCTGGAGGAGACCCAGTGGAAGGACAGACCCTCCTCCCCAGGTCTGACCACTCTTTGCTGAGAACCAGCTGACCACTGCCTGGGGGTGCACAGGGACCCTGGAGGCTGGGGCGCCCCACAGGTTAGACCTGAGCTGGCCCTGGAGCCTTTTTCTAACTGCCTTGGGGTACTTGTTCCACTGTTCTCTTCCTTTTAGAGACTGTTGGTTTCACCCACTCATGCTAAGGGTCAGTTGGCCAACCCATCCTCCGTGCCAGACCCGGTGCAGAAGGCCCTGGGCTGGATTCCTGGGAGTCCTGGGTCTGTCGGGGAGCTTGCCAAAGCAGAATAGCATCTTGGGGTGTCTGCAACCCCCCTCTTCTGTCTTCTCCGCCAACAGACACACAATTCCTCTCCATATAGCTCATGGATGAAGCTGTGACAGGGTAGGGACTGGAACCCACTGGCTCCCCGGCAACCTTGGCCAAGCCCTAGCGATGACTAATTAAAGCACCCACCATCTCCAAGCCACAGTTTGAAGCTGGGAACCAGAAACATCTCCATAAACAAAGGGGAGCTGGAAGCCCCTTGCCCAGAGGCGATTCCTCTCTTTCTTTTTTCATTTTTTTTTTGTTGTTGCCTCTACTCTGTGGGGACGTTTCCTGACATGGGAGCTTTGTTTTTTTCAGAAGCTGCCTGCCTTGCTGCCAAGTAAGTCCTCGTCTCCAGTCCCCCAGCTCCAGCCTCATCCAGTCTGTCTCCAGGGAGATGGCTGGGGGGTCGCAGACACCTCGCCCGCCTCTGTTTGCCCTGGGCCCCTCTCCTCCCAGACTCTGAGCTTATTTGCATTCAGTGTCACTTTTCCTTGAGGCGAAGGGAGAAGGAGGAAAGAGACAGGGAGGTGGAGGTGAAGGAGTCTTGCCTGCTTCCCAAAGCCTTGGCTGGGTCCTCTCTGCCCCTGACCGTTCGCCTTGACTGGGCTGACCTGTTGTAGGGCAGCGGCTGGAACTTCATCCCCTGTATCTTCCAGCACTGTCCCCTGCATGTTTCAGCGGACCCGATCATTACCACTGAGTCCCTTGACTGCTTAAGCGTCATTCTCATCCATAGAATGAAGGGCAGCCTTAAGGTTCCTTCTGGCTCCCTGCCTCCCATCATGCAGGTCAGCAGGTGGTTGAGTCTGGAGCCAGCACCACTGAAGATGCTGATGAGAAGTAACAGGGTGTGACGGAGGGTTCCTTCCAGCTCAGTTTTCCAGGCAACGTCGGTCTCTTTTATGTCTTTAACACAGTGAGAAAGGTCAGATGGAGCATGAATCAAGGGTTTGGTAGGAGCTGATTTTTAGGCCCGCTCCCCCGCGATATTCCCCACCGTGTGTGAGCACAGGAGTGCTGGGGGCAAGCGTCATGACCACAGGGTACTGCGGCGTGGGGCAGGCAGCAGGCACCCCGCATGTAGTACCTGGTTCCATTCTCCATGGTCCTCTTATGAAGAACCTGCTGTTCTGGTTTCATAGTAAAGGAAACAAGTTGGAAAAGATGAAGTTGCCCAAAGTTTTACAGCAAGTGCACGACAAAGCTGAGGTTCCCGATCAAGTGCGCGTGCCCTGCCTCATCTGGGGAACACTTGCAGACCACCTACTTCACGCGGGCCCCGTCCCAGGCCCGGGGGATGTTGCAACAGCAAACCATCCAAGTCTCCACCCTCATGGAATGTTCGAGTGCGGATGAGGGCCACTGGTCAGAGAAGCCTGGGACGTCCTGAGCACAGGGCCGCAGAGACGTGGATGAAATGCCCTGGGAGATGTTGTCTCTCATTTCCCAGGAGCCAACAACTTGGGTGGTGCTTTGGGGTCTCGGTGTGTGAGTTGCCAGGGAAACCTTTTATTTCTCTCTTTCTCTTTTTTCCTGCTTAGTCTGTGTAATCCTTTATCCCTGTCCTTCAGTCACTGTACCTTGGGACCCAGTGGATTTCCTCCGATTATCTAGTTCAGGGTCTATAGACAGATCCAGGACTACAGACAGGTCCAGGACCTGCCCATTCCTGATGGAGCAGTCTCTGAAAATCTTCAGAGAATGCAACCCCACCATCCCTCTTGTCCCCCAGCTTTGGTGCCGAGGTCCACCCTCGCCCTCCAGGGCTGAACTGAACGCAGCATCTTTCCCTCCAAAAGCCAGCTCTCCTTGTGACAGCTCTCTGCTTGGTGAATGGCATCACCATCTTACGGCTTGCCCGTGATCGAAGCCTCAGGAGTCTTTGACGCGTTTCAGCTTTGTGTTTGCACGTCTCATCTATATGGACATGTGGGACTTGAAAGCTGAGCAGTCACGATGAACACGGCAGGGGCTCACGTGCAGGTTTCTGGGCCCGGCCCCCGGCCAGGCCGACCCTCGGTGACTCGTCTGTTCCCCAGGAGACTCAGAAGCCGGTGGCCCTGGATCACTTAGAAAGCATTCAGCTACTCAGGCTCACGCCCTGCCCAGCGCCCATCTGTGGGGTCTGTGATCTGTCACCTGCTTTTCATTTCTGCTCCCAGCACCCTCTCCCACCTCCATCCCCTCACCGCCCCACCCCCACACAGTACTCAATAAACAGAGCAGCTCTGGTGTCACTGTGCTTCCCCAGGGGCTCAGCGGTAAAGAACCCCCCTGCCCATGCAGGAGACACAGGAGACACAGATTCAGTCCCTGGGTCTGGAAGATCCCCTGGAGGAGGGCATGGCAACCCACTCCAATATTCTTGCCTGGAGAACCTCACACGGTCCGCAGGGTGGCAAAGAGTCAGACTCCACTGAATCGAGTTGGCACAGACGCACTTGTGCCGTCACTTCTCTGTGTCACAAACCTCAGTGGTTCCTCGAGACCTGTAAATACAAGCCCTCACAGCCCAGCGTTTCCAACCACCTGTACCCTGGCTCTCACACGCCTTTCCAGGTTTATCCTGTTCTCTGCCCATATTTTCCTCTATGCCTGCCGACAAGCAAGCCTTTTATTCAGGCGTCCCCTGGGACCCCCCTCCACCTACAGCAGCCTGCTTCTCCTGAGCTGCCCTCCTTCAGCCTTGTCACCTCCTGAGATTCCCCCTCTCCCCCGGGCCCTAGGCTCTTTGTCATGCTCTCCGCTTCTTGAAATGTTCTCCAAGTGGTTACTACCTCATGTGTTCCATGGATAGGTACTGAGCTCCTAGAACATGCCAGGCATGGGGGCCACAGCCGTGAGCAAGCTCCTGGATGCCCACCCTGTGAGACCGGGAGTCCCATGGGTTAGAGTGACGTTCATCAAATGAGTCACACAAAGAAATGTGTGACTGCACCTCCAGATCGTGTGTAAAAAATAATAATAATAGGGGCAGGAATTTGAGCCAGTTGGACGGCCCAGAGAGGCTTCCTTGAGAAAATGAACTGAGATCTGAAGGATGGGCACCTAAGAGGGTGCCGGAGGCCGGAGGCGGAAGTGCGGGCAGAGAATATCAGGGTGTGCGGAGGCCACGGAGGGGCGGCTCTAGGTCTAGACCTCGAGGAAGTCGTGCCCGGGACCGGAGCTCCCAGGGCGTGTGGTTTACTGTTAACACAGCCCTGCTGGCAGCCTTCTCGGGCAGCCTCTGTCTCGTAACTTCCTTGCCTGGTTTTAGACTCCAGGCGCTCAAGGAGAGCCTGAATCGGCCTTCCTCACGGCCGCTGATACACACTCAGCAACACGGGATCCGGAATCAGATGCCAGCGTCCCCAGAGGTGCGTCTTCTGCGCACCGCGGCGCGTCTGTAGGGCCCGCGTTACCGCCCGCGCTGCATTAGGTGCTGGAGGGCAAGGTGCTCTGCTGTGAAAAAGGCCGGGATGCTGGTACCCAGCAGATCGAAGGCGCCGTCTCCCCAGGCTCCTTGAGGGTGGCGCCCGGACCAGGAAGGCACGTCCAGAAACGAGTGACAAATGGCACAGGAACGATAAGGAACATTTCGGCAGATGAAAACAGCAAAGGAGGGCGTCCCCAGAGGCCTGCCCTGGTGACTAGGAGGCGTGGGGGAGTCAGGGAGCACTGGCGAGGGAGCAAACAGGTGGGGGAGCGAGGCTGGACCAAGCGGCTGATGCGCCCGGAAGCTCCGCCGTTGGATCCGAAGGCCGCGACTTTGTCCCCCAGCGAGCTGGCTCCTTAGGGGGAAACCGGGGGGCTAACGGGGGCCTCCTGGGTGCCCCTTCTCCCTCCTCTCCCGCGCCCTCGACGTCCCCCAGCAGAGCTCCCGGGCCTGAATAAGGGGCTTGTTCTGTCTCTCCCTCCAGCCTCTGCATATTGATGTTCTGGGTCATTAAGGGGCTTGGAGACAGGGCGGGAGGGCGGGTGACGACCTGGCAAAGGCCTCAATAGTCATTGTTCCTTTTCTTCCCCCTTTGAATGGGATTCTGTCCCCGGTCTTGGTATCTCCTTCTGGCTTGGAGGAGGGGATGGGTCAGGGGCCAGCGGAGGGGAGCCTTTTCCCACCGCTCTGATGGAGCCTAAGCTGACAGATGCAGAGATTCCAGCATCCTAGGAGCTCTCCCAGTCTCCCCCTCCTGCCCCGAGCCAGGCGTCCTCAGCCTTGAGCTTAATACCCATGAAATGAGCCTGGGGTGGACCTGGGTCTGCATCAGGGTTCCGGGAGGTGGAGGAGAAAGAGGCAACAGTTACAGGCTTAGTTTTCCCCACCATTCCTGAAGGTTCATCTCTGCTCTAACTGTTCCCCTGCAATAACCCAGATCTCTTCCCTGCCCTTGCCACCCTACCCACCCACCCTGAGATGATCCAGATTGAGACTGTCCTATCTTTGTTTTATAATTACAGGAACTCTTTTTTATTATTATTCAGGAAGCAGGCAGAGTTATCTAAGGTTGAACAACATGATCTTTACTCACACATCTGGATTCAAATTCTTGACCTGTACTTCACTTTGTCTCATTGGGCAGTTTAAATGAGACTACCCTGGTGGCTCAGATGGTAAAAATCCTCCTGCAATGCAGGAACCTGGGTTCAATTCCGGGGGTGGGGAGATCCCCTGGAGAAGCCAACGGCAACCCACTCCAGTATTCTTGCCAGGAGAATTCCATGGACAGAGGAGCCTAGTGGGCTACAAAGAGTCAGACAGGGCTGAGCAAGTAGCACCTTCACTTTCACCCTGCCTTTGGCTTTCCTGGGGGGTCAGCAGGTAAAGAATCCGCCTGCCAATGCAGGAGATGTAAGAGACTCAGTTTCAGTCCTTGGCTTGGGAAGATCTCCTGGAGAAGGAAATGGCAACCCATTCCAGTATTCTTGCCTGGAAAATCCCATGGACAAAGGAGCCTGGTGGGCTATAGTCCATGAGGTTGCAAAGAGTCAGACACAACTTTTGACTAAACGGCAACTAAACAGCCACAACCCTATCTTTAGGAAGGTTGAGCCTCTTGAATAAAAGATGTTAGATAAATAGAAAGTTATTCTTAGGATCGCTATTACTGTTGTTGATATAAGATTTAATGCTGGGAAATATGAGAGAGTTCTTCCACCCTGATCTTTTATTTTTTTACCACACCCATAAAAGTCCAGACAGCCAGCTCCATCACCACCTGGGCGGGCATCCTGGGTGGGGACAGAGTCTTCCTACGTTCTCTAGGGTTCCCTGACCTGTGTTCTTTTCCTCTTAGCCCTCGGGGGCTTAGGCCTTCAGAGAGTCACGGAAGAAGAGAGATTATTTAAGAGCACCTACTATGTGTCAAAGGTGATATGCCTTAGTGCAAAGGACAGGGCGCTTGAGAAATCCCAGACTTGGCACAAATACATACATGTTGAGTGAGAGAGCAACATTTAATTATGGCAAAAACTTTGCAAAGGAGCTATTATCTTATTCCTCCTGGGGGAGAAAAGGAGGTTGTGGGCTGTTATATTAAGCAAACAAATGTGGCTGCAAACTAAAGTAGAGTCTCCGAACTCCAAACCAGGCAGTGCTCTTTGGGGTACCCTGCAGCGTCACCCGCATCCTTCCCTTGCAGCTCATCAGCTTCCCACCCTGCCTTCCACCCCAGCCTGCACCCCTGAACCCTCCCCGTTCACGGCAGACCTTAAAACGGCAGGAAGGAGCCTCCTTCAAAGCCAAGGCAGCCAAGGGCCGGCCACGTAGACTCGCTTACCGCGAGCCTCTTAAGGTAGCACCCGTGGGTTCCAGCCCTGGGTGCCGCTGACCGCCTCCTCCGTCCCTCTCCGGCAGGGACCCTCCGGCCCGTCCGGCGCAACTACTACGACCCCGCCTCGGCGCCCGGAAAGGGCGTGGTGTGGGAGTGGGAGAACGACCACGGCTCCTGGACGCCCTACGACATGGACGTGGGCATCACCATCCAACACGCCTTCGAGAAGCAGAGGCCCTGGATCGACCTGAGCCCCATCGGCTTCGGCTACGTCATTGACTTCGGCACCATGGGCCAGATCAACCGGCAGACGCAGCGCCAGCGCCGCGTGCGCCGCCGCCTGGACCTGGTCTACCCGCTGGTCACGGGCGCCGCGGGCCGCGCCGCGTCCTGGCCGGCCGCCCCCGGGGCCGCCGCCGCCGCGGGGCCGCGCGCGCCGCCCTGCTCCTGCCCGCAGTGCGTCCTGGTGAGGAGCGTCAAGGCCGCGGCGCCGCCGGCCCCCGCCGCCCGCAGGAGCGCCGCCCGCCCGCGGCCCTCAAGGGCCGCCCGGGCCCCGGGGCCACGCCGCCGGACAGCGCGGGCGCAGGCCGGGGCCCCGGGAAGCCGGCCCCGTCGTCGCAGGCGATCCGGAGACAAGCCTCCAGCGCGGCGGCAGGGGCAGCCCCCGCGGCCTGTCCCGCCAGCCCGCCGGGGGCCAACGGCAAGGCCGGCCGGGTGGCCCTGGCGACCTTGAATCGGACCAGCCTGCAGCGACTGGCCCTCGCCCAGTCCCGGGTGCTGATCGCCTCTGGGTAAGTGCTTCTGCGGTGACACCCCTGAGCGCGTCCGGAGCCCCGGGCCTCAGACCTGAGGATCGCCTGAGTCAGAGAGGACCCAGGGGCTGCTCTGGCTTAAGCTCCTCCATGGCTTCTCCAGACCCCCTGGCTGCAGGGGAAAGGCCCGCAGTGGTGTGGTGCGGAGGGGAGCCTTTTGGTCTTTGGGGTCCCGGCAGGTCTGAATTCTGAAGGAGACGTTGCCTCTTACCAAGAGCAGGAAACGGCAACCCAGTCGTGTTCTTGCCTAGAGGATCCCGTGGACGGAGGAGCCTGCTGGGCTGCTGTCTATGGGGTCGCACAGAGTCGGATACGATGGAAGCGACTTAGCATGCGTGCGTGCTTTGGAGAAGGAAACGGCAACCCACTCCAGCACTCTTGCCTGGAGAATCCCAGGGACAGGGGAGCTGGGTGGGCTGCCGTCTATGGGGTCGCACAGAGTCGGACACAACTGAAGCGACTTAGCAGCAGCAGCAACAGCAGCCCTGTGATAGAAGCCGGTTCCCTAATATCGTAGAATCCTGACTTGCTCATCTGTAAATCCCAGCCATGGTGTTAGGGTTGCGGTGAGGACTATGCCTGCCAAGGAAGAGCAGACATCATTCGTGGGCTCCCCCTACTTCTAGTTTGCAGGCCTTATCGCTTTACTTAATCCTTGCAAGTCTACAAAGCACGGTTTTTGGTCCCATTTTACCTTGGAAGACCCGAAAGGCTCACTCGCTCCAGGGTACATATCTGGTTATCAGCAGAGACGGGGACTCAAACTTTAGGGAGTTCTTCCAACTCTGCCACGCTGCTTCCCTGGCAATCGCACACCGCACGCACAGGTGTCCCGTGTGAGTTACTCCGCCTCCAGGGACTCCAGACTGGAATAACAGCCCCTGTTTAGTAAATGCTTACCATGGGGTTTCCCTGGTTGCTCAGATGGTGAAGAATCCGCCTGCCATGCTGGAGCCTCAGGTTTGATCCCTGAGTTGGGAAGATCCCCTGGAGGAGGGCATGGCAACCCACTCCAGTATTCTTACCTGGAGAATTCCACGGACAGAGGAGCCTGCTGGGCTACAGTCCATGGGGTCGTGAGCAGTCGGACTCGACTGAGCAACTTCACTTTCACACACTTCCACTTATATGTGCCAGACATTTTCCGTGCCCGAGGTCAGTCATTCCTTGTGACAACTTGGGGGAGTTGTCCCTTCTGTTATTCCCGTGTTCTATCAAGCTTCTTAGTCTTCCTGGTCATAAAATCAGAGAGACCCAGGTCCACATGGTACCCACCGCCTTTGGCTGCTGGCCATGGATTTCATGTGAATTGGGCCTCTTGTACCTGCCAGCCTTCCCTTCTCTGGAGGAGCCTGACTTGGCGGACACCCCTAGCCACAGATATTCAGGAAGCCTTAGAGTTAGGGTGGACACCAGCTTGCGAAGATCGAGCTGCCAGGAAGAGTGTGTCTGCACCGGGGGGCTCGGCCCTGGGCGGAGAGAAGATGAGAGGATGCTGAGGACTGGGAGGTGGCCCAGCTTACCCCTGCCTCTGCCGCTGGGGGAGCCCTAGACTGTCTGCACATCCACGTTCCCGCCTGTGTGGACTGGGGGTAGCAGGCTTGCCCTGCCCCCCACCCCGAGTCAGCATGTAACCCTCAACGAGGAGAGGGCGCTCCTTAACATCTGCCCAGATGCACTTGCCAGCAAGGACCCATTCCAAGCGTCAGACGCAGGGAGAGCTGCACACTCCACGTGTTACAGAGTCGGGGCTGGGGCCCAGGTCTTCGTCTCCGCATCCGATCGGTGCTCTCTTGGCTAAAGCCCAGCTCCTCATTGTATTTAAAGGCAAGTTATAAATGGTCAGATGCCGGTCAGGTGCGGGGGCTTTTCCTATGACTTCCTCTGGGCCTGCAGGAAAGTCTGGCAGAGGGACGGGTCCCGGCGCAATGCCGCTGGTCCTGTCTCCACGCTGGCGAAAGGCAGCCTCCTGGGGCCTCTCGCAGGAGTTCCTGGTGCCTGCCACCGTGGGAGAGGGACGCTCATGTGGAGGTAAGAGCTCACCCTCTAGAAGCTTCACCACCTGCGCTGGGACCCAGGTTTCTGGCTGAGTAACTCGGAGCAAGCTGTGCACCATCCGTCTTCAGTTTATTCATCTGCAAAATGGGGTAGGAACGGTTCCTTGCTTATAGGATTTGCCATGGGGATTATAGGAGGTTTTCAGTGGGATTTACCATAATGCTGGGCACGTGATGAGAATTTGGTCAGAGGCTGCTATTATTATTACTATGAACTATCTGAGCTAGGCCCTCTGTGGTTGCTGAAGTCAGATCTAATCTGACTCCACCACTTCATTTCTGGTGCCCTAGGCAAAAGCCAGGCAATGGCACCCCACTCCAGTACTCTTGCCGGGAAAATCCCATGGACGGAGGAGGCTGGTAGGCTGCAGTCCATGGGGTTGCTAAGAGTCTGACACGACTGAGTGACTTCACTTTCACTTTTCACTTTCATGCATTGGAGAAGGAAATGGCAACCCACTCCAGTGTTCTTGCCTGGAGAATCCCAGGGACGGGGAGCCTGGTGGGCTGCCGTCTCTGGGGTCGAACAGAGTCAGACACGACTGAAGCGACTTAGCAGCAGTAGCAGCAGGCAAAAGCCAAGTGACCTCCTTGCCATAACTGAGGGTAAGGAAGCCCAGATCGCTGTAAATCTCAGCTTTTATCTCTCTGCTGTAGTGTCAGCAGGGCAGATGGAATCTGAGGGACCCAGGAGGGCGGAGTTCTGGGCAGTTCAGTTTGAAAAGGGCTATAGAAAGGAGCTGGTTTTCCTGTGCTGTCTCCCCGACAGGGGAGGCCCCCTCCACAGAGCTCTCCGTCTCCCAGCTCTCTCCTCTCAGCCTCTCCCCACCTCCCTCACCCCCACGGCCGCTTAATGAGCCCGTTGATTCCCTTTGTCTGCCTCTGCCATCGCCCTGCTGTCATCCAGCGGCCGGCCCCTCCCCTCTCTGCCCATGACCTCTCCCAGCAACTTCCCCCGGAAAAGAGGAAGACCCGGCAGGGTGGGAGAGGTGCCCTGGAGAGAAGGGTCTGGGGGGAACAAAAGACCCTGTGAATTATTCAGAGACACAAGCGGGGCGGTTTCTAAAGAAGGGGGCTGTGCCCCCGAGGGCGGGAGTCGCCCCTCTTTTCTGGACGCAGGCGGCTCCATCTCCAGCGAGACCTCGGTGGCTGGAGAGACAAGAACACGGTTCTGCTGACCACCCCTGGGCTGGCTCAGAACCCCCTGAACAAACACTGCCTCTCCCGTGGCGTCTGCAGAGGGGCTCTCCCCTCACCAACGCCTCCTTCCCCGCCACCCTGCCACTCCTCTCTCCGTTTTGTATTCTCTGAGACTGAAATTAAAATGCACACCCAGAGCAAGCAGGCCGGAGGGTCTGCCCACTGGCTGACAGGGGTCGGGTCCCGCAGCCTTGGCTGAGCCGGCTCCTGGAGGAGGTGGATGAATGCTCACCACCCTTTGTCTGGCCTGCTGATTTCCAGACAGAGGGCTCAGGCGCCTGTAACCCAGGGGCCCCAGCGGGGTGTGACTGGTGTGGACCCTGAAGGCCACTCTCCCGGGTTTTCACCTCCACCAGGAACACCGCTGGAGGGCGATCGGGTGTTTGCAGCTCCACAGTCTGCCCAGCACTCAGCCTGATGCTTCCCTTGACCCCCTCAAGAATCTGAGAAAACTGGGACATTAGGCAAGCAGGGGAAAAGGGCTTCCCTGGTGGCTCTGCTGGTAAAGAGTCTGCCTGCCCTGCAAGTGACCTGGGTTCGAGCCCTGGGTCGGGAAGATCCTCTGAAGGAGGAAATGGCAACCTACTCCAGAATTCTTGCCTGGAGAATGCGGGGCCTGGCGGGCTGCAGCCCCTGGGGTCACAGAGTCCAACCGACTGAGTGACTAAACCACCACCAAGCAGGAAAAGGCTTTCTCTGGAGCCCGCTTCCTCTTACCCTTGGGAAACAAGAATGTAAACGATCACCCAGATTCGCACAGGGCTGGGCTGTTTACAGAAGATGCGACCCAGATCCGCATTCCTCCCAGGGACTGAGATTTGGGGCGCCCTGTGTACTGCCGCGGTAACGCAGACGTGGCCAAGGATGGCAGAGAGACTGCGCGGTTCTCAGAAAGGCCCCGCGGGGTCAGCCTAGACGCCAGGCCTCCCGACCCCCTGGCGGGCCCTTCCCCTGGGCCCTTCTGCATTTCATAAGCACGTCCCCCTCCCCAGCCCTGCTGCAGGCGTCCAGGGCTGCCGACAAGCCCTTCCACCTCTCCTGCCATCAGGCAGTGGTGGGGACGCCCACCCATCTGCCAGCATTCTCTGCCAGCAGTGGGGGGCACACCCTCCCTGTCTCTCCAGACCCTCCTCCCAGCCCCCAGTTCTCAGGCCACCCTGGGCGAGCCCTCTGGGGAGATTGGACTATTTCCTCCTTCACCAGACCAGGTAAACCTGCTGGTCCAGTTTGTGGGAACAAAGGTGGCTTTTGTCCTGCAGATTGCAGCTCCTTATCAGCCTGAGTGGGGGCCTCAAAGGTGGTGAGGGGGGTAGGCAGGTGCAGGGCTGGGCCGTGCCTGCCCCCCCACAGTGGGCATCCAGGGAGCAGGCCCTCCCGCACCTCCTGGAGAGGCTGGAGGGGAACCAGACCCGGTGTGGAACCCAGCAGGGAGACTGCCCCCAAGGTTGGGTCGTCAGATTCTGGAGTGGAGAATCATCAGGAAGTCTCTCCCTGCAGCGTCTCAGTTCAGTTTAGTTCAGGCGATCAGTCCGACCCCGTGAATCGCAGCACACCAGGCCTCCCTGTCCATCACCAACTCCCGGAGTTCACCCAAACCCATGTCCATTGAATTGGTGATGCCATCCAACCATCTCATCCTCTGTCATCCCCTTCTCCTCCTGCCCCCAATCCCTCCCAGCATCAGGGTCTTTTCCAATGAGTCAACTCTTTGCATCAGGTGGCCAGAGTATTGGAGTTTCAGCTTCAGCATCAGTCCTTCCAATGAACACCCAGGACTGATCTCCTTCAGAATGGACTGGTTGGATCTCCTTGCAGTCCAAGGGACTCTCAAGAGTCTTCTCCAACACCACAGTTCAAAAGCATCAATTCTTTGGCACTCAGCTTTCTTTATAGTCCAACTCTCACATCCATACGTGACCACTGGAAAAACCATAGCCTTGACTAGACGGACCTTTGTTGGCAAAGTAATGTCTCTGCTTTTTAGTATGCAGCCTCCTACCTAAGACTTCCACAGTTTTACAGATAAGGAAATGGAGGCTCAATAAAGTTGATGGACGTTGTGACCGGTGGGCTTCCCAGGTGGCGCTAGAGGTAAAGAACCCGCCTGCCAATGCAGGAGACGTGAGAGTCACGGGTTTGATCCCTGGGTAGGGAGGATCCCCTGGAGGAGGGCATGGCAACCCACTCCGGGATTCTTGCGTGGAGAATCCCGTGGACAGAGGAGCCTGGAGGGCTGCAGTCCATGGGGTTGCAGAGAGCCTGACACGCCTGAAGTGACTTAGCACACGTGCGTGATCCTGGCGGGGTTGGGTCTTAAACCTGGTTTTTCTGATTCCCACCTGCTGTGCCACGCCTGGCCCTGTGGGCAGGTTACAGAGTCCGGAATCCAGTCTGTTCCTCTTTTTCTTGCTGACTTTCTTCTTCACTTTTTTTTTTCTTTAGTGTTTATTTGGCTGCACTGGTGGCTGCAGCCCTCAGCATCTTCTTGCTGCAGCGTGTGGAATATTCATTTGTAGCACGTGGGGTCTAGTTCCCGGACCAGGGATCGAACCCAGGCCCCCTTCACTGGGAGCTGGGGGTCTTAGCCACTGGACCTCCAGGAAAGTCCCCTTGATGATTTTCTTTCGTGTTGAATTCAGCTTCCCCTCCCCCGGCCCCAATCAGGATTTGATTTATCTTGAAGCGGGTTTCTGAGGACAAGTGGCCTTCGGTGGCCTGTGGAGACACAAACACTCCCGCGTCTGTTATTCTCACATCCCCTCACAAGCCTGGTGCACGGTCACCATCCCCGGGAGGAGACAGAGACCCCAGAGGACTCCGTGTGGCGGAGGGCGCGCCCATCCTCCCGGCGCGTGGGGTTCAGACGCACTAGCGCCCAGCTCAGCCTGCAGATGCCGTTCTGGCCTCGCCTCTCAGGGTGGACTTATTCCTTAGGCTCGCAGCTTCACGCTTTCTGTCTGCAGCACGGGGGTGTGATAAGAACCGCACAGACCCAGGAGCATGCTGAGTGGCTGAGACCATGGGCTCCAGAGCCAGATGGGCTGGCTTCAAACCCTTGGCTGTGTGGCTTCCCTGAAGCTAGCTTCCCATCTCTGCGCCCCAGCGCCCCTGCCTATGAAAACGGAGTTCATGACAATCACATCTCTCGCATAGGTGGTTGGAAGGGTTGGATGGATGTGTCTATTCTGAGCATTCAGAATGGTGTCTGGGATCAAGCAGGCTGGACTCGTTAGTGATTTCAGCATGCAGATGAAAGGCTGTGTGGGCCACCGCTGTGTCCCCAGCATCTGGGAGAGTGTCCAGCACCAAGGGGGTCTCTATCGGGATGGGCATCGAAGCACATGAATGAAAAGTAAGCCAGCAAAATGCTCTTTCCCCTCCCCCCTGCTTTCCCAGCACCCCCTCTCGCCCCCCCAGAGCAGAACTGCTGGCTTCTCTGGCAGTCTGGCCCCTGGAGTAGTCTGTGACCCAGGCCATCAGGATCTCCAGCCCACGTCCCCCACCCCAAGCCCAGCTGCAGAGGCCTGGGTAGCAGGGGATGGCGCAAGACCAAGCCCCATGCACCCCGTAATTTTGTCCTCAGCCCCGTGGGAGGCCCCAACTTTCCTGGGCAGCGGGGCTGTCTCCAGGCTTGTCTCCAGCCTGGCTCGAGTTGCTGGAGAGAAGGACAAGGAAGGAGACTCTGCCTACTTGTCTGTGTTTCTCTGGGTAAAGAGGTGATGGTTTCCGCCTGTTGGGCCGGGGGTGGGTGCCCTCTGCCCACCTCTCAGCAGAAGCTCCTCCAAGTGCAGCTGGAACTTCTGATTCAGGCAAGGGGCTCTCCCTTGCAGAAGCTTCTGAGGTGACTATACCCTGTGGGTTTGAACTCGCTTCTTTTTTTTTTTTTTTCATTTCATTGCTTCCACTGATACTCATGAAATGCCATATTCATGAAGTGTCAGGCTCTGAATGAAACAGACAGCAATATTTGTCCTGATAGAGCGTAGATTTCGAGAGGGGAGATAAAAAGTAACAATTTATTTCAAAAGACCATAAGTGGGACTTCCCTGGTGGCCCGGTGGTTAGGACTTCACTGCCGGGATCCCAGGTTCAATCCCTGGTCAGGGAACTAAGATCCTGCAGGTCGACCAGTGTGGGCAAAAAGCAAAAAGGACCAAGGAAGAGGACTTGGCATCTCAGGGTTGGGTGGAGGGGTGGGTAGCCGTGTTAAATGAGATGGCCTCAGGGACATCGCTGAGTAGGGCACGTCGGAGCCCGTACTGAAGGATCTGTAGCAGGGAGCCAAGCAGGGGTCAGGTGGAAAAACACTTCAGGCAGAGGGAACCGCAGGTGCAAAGGCCCTGAGGCTGGGGTGTGCCCGGCCTGCAGGAGGGACAGCGACATCACGGGAGGAGATGAGTGACTCGGGGCAGACCAGGGAGACCAGGGAGCTGGTGGGGGGTGCTCGGGCGGGCTGTTCGGTGGCTCTACAGGGCGGGACAGGCCTCGCGGAACCTGAGGGAGCCCTGGTCCGTTCGGGGCTGTGAGGTTCTGAGTGGAGCTGTAATGTGCTCTGCTGGGGTTTGAAGGGCTCAGCTCTGGCTGTGGGCTGACTGCGGCTTTAGGAGGAGCAAGTGGCTCCTGTAACAGGGGAACCCCTGACGCTCTGGGGCTCCCAGCACTGTGGCCCTTTTCCCGCTTGTCGAAAGCGTGATGTGTCTGCTCTGTGCTTCTGCAGGGTCCCCACTGTCCCCGTGAAGAACCTGAGTGGGTCCAGCCCTGTCAACCCTGCGCTGGCAGGTAAGGAAGCCCCGGCCGAAGGGACAAAAGGGAGAGGCTAGGAGGGCCTTTGGGATGGACGCGCAAGCACTGAGTGCGGTGAAAGTCGCTCAGGCGTGTCCTTTGCGACCCCGTGGCCTGCACGGTCCGTGCTGGTCCATGATAAACCGACAAGTAACAAGGACCTACTGCAGGGCACAGCAGACTCAGCTCAGTGTCATGTCAGCCTGGGCGGGAGGGCAGTTTATAGCGGGATGGACGCATGGAAATGTAGTTCCCCTGAGACTGTCACCACATTGTTCATCCGCTGTACCCCAACACGAAATGAAAAGTTTAAGAACAAATAAAAAGAAGTTAAAAACAAGAAGAGCAAAAGCAACAGGTGTCATGGACGCTTGTAAAAAGAGAGAATCCTGGTGGTGACTGAGACAGACGAGGGCCTGAGGGGGTGGACGGGAAGGGCAGGAACAGTTTGGGCGAAGTGATTGCAAAACGCAAAGCTCACTGTGGAGAAGGGGGGATGGACGTGTTTCTGGGAGGATCTGTGTGGAGAAGGGGCGAGCGGGTTACTGGGAGGGGAGTGTGGAGCGGGCTGGGGGCTGACCCTCCGCCCTCCTCCCTGGTGCCCTTGTCTTCCAGGAATCACTGGGATCCTCATGAGCGCAGCAGGGCTGCCTGTGTGTCTCACCCGGCCACCAAAGCTGGTCCTTCACCCACCCCCCGTCAGCAAGAGCGAAATAAAATCCATCCCCGGGGTTTCCAACACAAGCCGCAAGACCACCAAGAAGCAAGCCAAGAAAGGTATCAGCCTCCTTGTCCAAAGGAGTCCTGGGGCGGGGGTGGTCACAGATTGGCTCCCAGCCCAGCTCTGTCTCCACCACTGAGGATCACACCCGTGCCTTCTGTGCCTCGGTTTCTGCATCTGCTAAATGGGCTAACTAATCCCCACTCTGAGGATTACACCAAAGTGGATAGGTTTGGATCTGATGGAGACCCTTTGAGAAACAGAGAAATTCAGGGCAACAATACAGACACATGAAGATACAGCGTGTGACACAGAGAATATACACTAGAGAGATGGAGCACCTCAGCATGGGAACCCGAACAGCCTGGATTCAGATCCCAACTTTGTGCCCTGCAAGTCACGAGACCCCAGGCTGCCTCAGTTCTCTCCCCTTTACAATACACACAACCAGTACCCAGCAGGTGTGTCCTGGAAGGCAGTGGAAGTCACTTCTCGTGTCCCTTGGGATACTCCAGAAGCTCTGGCTGCTTGACCCTCCTTCAAGAGCTCATCCCCTCCTCACAGTCCCGCAGCTAAGAGGTCAATATACCTGTGCCTACCTGGGCCCCAAGGACCCAGCCTGACCTCTACAGCTGCTCTCTCTAGCTCTGGGGTGTGTGTGTGTGTGTATGTGTGTAGTGGCTAAGTCATGTCCAACTCTTTGTGGCCCCCTGGACTGGAGCCCGCCAGGTTCCTCTGTCCAGGGGATTTCCCAGGCAGGAATCCTGGAGTGGGTTGCCATTTCCTCCTCCAGGGGATCTTCCCGACCCAGGGATTGAGCCTGCATCTCCTGCTTTGGCAGGCAAATTCTTAACCACTGACACCACCTGGGAAACCCCTGGTCTCTAGTATCAATTTCTAAATGATTCGACCGTCAGCCCTAAGCCCTCCCCTTGCAAACTGGTGAGGTTTCAGTGGGATCGTAAGCATGTTATAACTTATCTCAGCAAGCAAGAGGCTCTCAGTCGACAGAAGCTTAATTCTTGTTAGAGGAACAGGCCAGCAGGAAGGGAGGGCGAGCAGGCCAGCGGGGAGGGAGGGCAAGCAGGCCAGCGGGGAGGGAGGGCGAGCAGGGCAGCGGGGAGGGAGGGCGAGCAGGGCAGCGGGGAGGGAGGGCGAGCAGGCCAGCGGGGAGGGAGGGCCTGCGCCACAGCTTTTGGACGCTGGAGGCTCCACTTGGTGAAACGCTTGTCCTACTTTTCCAGTCTATCGATGCTTCTCTGCTTGAATGAACTCGCTTGTCTTCCTGGCGGTCTCATAGGAAATGATGGGATTTTGCGCTTTCCCATTCTTCCTGTTATTATTAATAGCACTTGCCTGACTCTTAGCAGGCTAAGTGCCACAGGGCTCTAGGTCCATTTAATTGTATGTCGTTTAATTGTCCAAGCGCCCCTCTGGGCAGGTGCTGTTGTTCTTGCCCACTGTCTAGGCGAGAAACAGAAGCTCAGAGAAGGTCAGGGAGTCGCCAAGGAGGCTCCAGCCCTTTATTCCTCCCTGCCCCATGGCAAGGCTGTCTCCTGCCAACCCCTGCTTTTAGTCCAGGCTGCCTCCTAGGGGCCTGGCTCCCCTCCCCCCAAATCCCAGAGTCACTGCCCCTGCCAGGACGCATCATCCTCTCCCTACTGCTGGGCAGCGACTGCACTGTCGACAGGAGGAAGGCTGGCAGAAAGCTGCGGTCGTCAAGTCCCGGTTTCCCGTAAAAATAATGGCGCTTTGATGCCACGTTACAGATCAAGACAGTCCTTAGCACATTGGGAAAGGAATGCCGTAAACTGGCCCAATGTCTTAAGACGTGAAACTGTTTACAGAGAGTTTTCGTTACTGTTAGCCCGGTGCAGCCTTTGGGCAGGTCCAGGCTCTTTGACGTTGGGGAAGGGAAGCCTGCTGGCCCGTGCCAGTGAAAAAGTGGGCTTGTTGCGATTAGGCAGGCCAGTGTCGGGGAGGTGATGGCAGGAGATGAGGCGAACATAAACACGCCCCTCCTCAGACCACCTGGCTCCCGCATCCACTCCGTGTCCCCTTTGCATCCTTAAATCCAACTGCGCAGTGGTTCCTTGTCTTTTCTGAAAGCTCTGAGCCTGGCTGACAACGCCCTCCTCTCTGGCATGTCCAGCTTGTCTTGGTGGCCCCCTGATCATCCTGTCCCCACAGGGAAAACCCCAGAAGAAGTGCTGAAGAAGTATCTGCAGAAAGTCCGGCATCCGCCAGACGAGGTGAGTCCAGGGCTGGCGGGGGGTGGGGGGATTCACCCTCCCCACCCCCAGTCATCTCCCCGGCCAGATTTCTGCAGGAGGCAGCTGGCACTGCTTTCTGGGTCCCGACCAACTCAGAGCTGGTTGGAGTGGATGTTTTGGGCCACAGCTGTGGCTTAACTTCTCACACCTGCCTGTTCAGCAAACTGCTGACTGGTGCTCAACTGTCTTACCGTGAATTTAAGCAAAGTGGTGTGATAAGCTATGGGAACCGACTTAAAAATGGGCTTGATGGTGATCAGAGATTCTCAACCAGAGGCGATTTTACAGAACTGGAGGGAAGAGGAGACGCTGGTGGCATCCAGCAGGCCAAGGCCAAAGATGCTGCTAAACCCACCACCTTGCTCAGGAGGGCCCGGGACAGCACCCGCAGCGAAGAACTGTTTTTGTTCAGTCGCTGAGTCACGCCTGACTCTTTGCGGCCATGTGGACTGGAGCCTGCCAGGCTCCCCTGTCCTCCACTGTCTCCCGGAGCTTGCTCAGAGTCATGTCCACTGAGTTGGCCATGCAATCTATCTGACGTCTCTTCTCTGCCGCCTCCTCCTTTGTTCTAGACCAGGGGCTCTGGAACACAGGGCTTCGGTGGTTGCCGTGTGTGGGCTTAGTTGCCCTGCAGCGTATGGAATCTTTCCGGACCAGGGATCAAACCCGTGTCCCCTTCGTGAGCAGGTGGACTGTTAACCACCGGACCACCAGGGAAGCCCTCAGCAAAGAATTACCCAGCCCCAAATGTTGAAACATGCTGCAGCCTCTCCAGGGCACTTCAAATACAGTTCCTTTACAAATGTCCACTTAAATAAGTAAATGGTCAGTGGGTCAAATCAGCAAGTGTTGGTTTCCCGCACAGACCTCTGAGGGATCCCACGGAGGGATAGTCACAGCCCCCAAGGAGGGGCTATCATTCTGTTTGGCAGCCTAAATTAACATGTATCAGCATCAGGAATTAGTTCAAGAGTTACTCTGCTGTGCCAAAGAAGACAGAATTCTGTCTAGATTCCCAGTGGCGCGTGTTCCCCTGTTTGTGGGCTTTCTGGAGGAGCAGCAGCAGCAGCCCGCTTGGCAGCTGAGATCATGCTGGAAGACCGTGGAGGTGCTGTGGCCTCCCAGGCTGAGTGGGAACTGATGGTCTTTCTCCTCTGCCCCTTTCCGCCCCCAGGACTGCACCATCTGCATGGAGCGCCTCACGGCCCCGTCCGGCTACAAGGGCCCCCAGCCCACAGTCAAGCCGGACCTGGTGGGCAAGCTGTCCCGGTGTGGCCACGTCTACCACGTCTATTGCTTGGTGGCCATGTACAACAATGGCAACAAGGTGGGTGCCAGCTCAGGGGGTGCCACCACCTCCCAGGCAGCACCCAAGCCTGGAGGCCTTTTTGGAGTGGCACCCAGGTGCTTTGGGGGGTCTTAGAGGCACCCCCAGGCTTCCCTGGTGGCTCAACGGTGAAGAATCCACCTGCAATGCAGAAGACGCGGGCTTAATCCCTGGGTGGGGAAGATCCCTGGAGGAGGGCATGGCAACCACTCCAGTATTCTTGCCTGGAGAGTCCCATGGACAGGGGAGTCTGCCGGGCTAAGGGCCTCAGGGTCACAAAGAGTCAGACACGACTGAAGCGACTGAGCGTGTGAGCAGGGGCAGCCCAGAGGAGCAGGAGTGATGATCTTGGTTGTTCTCAGCCTCATCAGTTTTCCCCAAAATTACTATGTTGGCAAAATCTGTCTGCACCTCCCTTTTGGGCTATGCTGCCTACCTTCCCAGAGCTTCCCTGGTGGCTCAGTGGGAAGGAACCCACCTGCCAATGCAGGAGACTCAAGTTCCATCCCTGGGTCAGGAATATCCCCTGGAGAAGGATAATAGCAGCCCACTCTAGTATTCTTACTGGGATAATCCCATGGACAGAGGAGCCTGGTGGGCTACAGTCCACGAGGTCACAAAAGAGTTGGACAGGACTGAATGGCTAAACAACAACCACCAACCCAACTCCTCCCAGTGTCTACACTGTGTGGTGGTCTGAGAGGTGTAGACGTCTGTCCCTGAGGGTTTGGAAGGGAGTTTTCTACAGTGACCGGCCCATGGTGAGTGTCCATCGTGCTGGCACAGGACTCCCCAGTGACCCTTCCTTCTCCCAGGCCTTGTGCTTCTCAGTCACATTCATGTTCTTTGGGCGCCTTTCATTGTCCTTTCAAAAGCACTAAAGGTTTTGTCAAAGGACGGCTGGAAGGCCCTTAAGGTCAACTGTTGGAAAGGAGGGCTGTGTGATCTTGGCTGGAAGGCCCTTAAGGTCAACTGTTGGAAAGGAGGGCTGTGTGATCTTGGCTGGAAGGCCCTTAAGGTCAACTGTTGGAAAGGAGGGCTGTGTGATCTTGGCTGGAAGGCCCTTAAGGTCAACTGTTGGAAAGGAGGGCTGTGTGATCTTGGCTGGAAGGCCCTTAAGGTCAACTGTTGGAAAGGAGGGCTGTGTGACCCTGTCTTACCCACCAGTGATAGTGGAGTGGCGGTCCCCCATCAGAGCTGGCTTCCAGGAACCTGGATGTGCCCTCAGATGATAAGTCTCTCCACACAGCGCCTAAAATGAAAGTGAAGTCACTCAGTCGTGTGCAACTCTTTGCGACCCCATGGACTGTAGCCTACCAGGTTCCTCCATCCATGGGATTTTCCAGGCAAGAATACTGGAGTGGATTGCCATTTCCTTCTCCAGGAGATCTCCCCAACCCAGGGATTGAACCCGGGTCTCCCGCATTGTAAGCAGACACATTACCATCTGAGCCACCAGCGCCTAAAGCCCTTGGCTTTTCTCATGTTCTGTCCCAGGCCTGGGTCACCTTGACCCCATCTATGGGATTCCGAATTCTCATTTCTCCAGGCCCAGCTGGGATTGCATCAGAGTCTGGGATTTTTGTGATATCCTCCCACCACTTATTCATCCAAAAGTATGTCTGGCCTTCAGGGGCTGCCCTGTCCTTATCCTGCTTGAGGAAAAGAGTAAAGGCAGCCTACCCAAGTGCAAACCCTGGCTGAGGAGCCAAAGGACTGCGGGCAGCAAGATTTTCAATCTCTCTGAGATTTCATTTCCCATCTGGAAAATGGAAATAGAACAATCCCTACTTCCTAACATGATGAAAGTGAGAAGAAAAAGGGAAAGGGGCTCCCCTGGTGGCTCAGACGGTAAAGAATCTGCCTGCAATGCAGGTAGACCTGGGTTCGATCCCTGGGTCGGGAAGATTCCCTGGAGAAGGGAAAGGCTACCCACACCAGTATCCTTGCCTGGAGAACCCTCTATGGACAGAGGAGCCTGGCAGGCTGCTGTCTGTAGGGTCACAAGGAGTCCAGCGTGACTGAGCGACTAACACTTTCAACCCTTTTTATTCAAATTGACACCTCTGTACTATGACAATTTTTTTTTCTTCATCCTAATGTAGTCCTATGGTTGAAATTCCCAAAGTGCCAATGTCGGGATCTTTCTGTGTCTCAGAGAGCTCAGTTATTGATGGATGCTGTGTGTCTGGATTCCCTGCTCAGTTTCCTGACACTACAATAAAAACTTTCAGTAGGACTCAGCCTTTGAAGGGGTTATTTCGGATTTAAAGGGGTTTCTCAGCACCTTCGCTCTCCTTTTGATAACCGCATGTAAGAATAATCTCGTACCTTTCGTTTATTTCCATGGTGCTTCAAAAAGGGTGCGGACATGATCTTTTATCCTCTTTCGCACTTACACTTTGAAGTATGCCTTTTTTATTTTCTTTAAAAGGGGTGAGAAGGGCCCAGAGAGAAATGGGGTGATTCATCCAAGGTCATGCAGCAAGTTAAGACCAGAGCAGAGAGTGGAACCCTGACCTTGGCTTCCCACCCTTTGATCACACGAACACAAGCTGAATGCAAGCTGTTTCTTTAAATGAGTGGAGTTGGGGTTAAAGTGTCCTTAAATAGCCCCGCAGTGAGTTCCAGTCTTCCCCGAGGAGACCCGGATGTCCTGGAGAGCTCTGGTCCCAGCTGCGTGACAGCACTTTGTACACACGTCACTCTCTGCCCACTCACAGGCTCCTCCTCACCCCCTGTCTGTTTTCAAGCCTGGGAATAGGGTTTACTGTCCAGGCTCTACCCCAAGACGGCACTTCATGAGGTCCTGCTGTGAAACCAGGACTCCTCACCTCATTGAATCCAGAGTCCCCCCGCCATTGCCCCAACAGAACTCTGAAAGTGGAAGTGTTAGTTGCTCAGTCACCTGGGAAGCCCCCCAGAGCCCTGATGAACAGGGTAAATCCTGGCCCCCTTCTTAAGGATGATGCTACTGCTGCTAAGTTGCTTCAGTCATGTCCGACTCTGTGCAACCCCATAGACGGCAGCCCACCAGGCTCCTCCGTCCCTAGGATTCTCCAGGCAAGAATACTGGAGTGGGTTGCCATTTCCTTCTCCAATGCATGCTAAGTCGCTTGAGTAGTGTCCAACTCTGTGCGACCCCATGGACAGCAGCCCACTAGGCTCCCCTGTCCAGGAGATTCTCCAGGCAAGAACACTGGAGTGGGTTGCCATTTCCTTCTCCCTCTTAAGGATGAGGTCTTTCATATATGTCCCCAAGCATGGAGCCCAGTGCTGGATTGGAGTGTTCCTCCTGTTGCTCTGGAGAAAACTTCAGCGTTCAGTAGCCCTGATAGCAGGCAGGGGAGCAGCTAAGATCTAGTACTGGCGTGGGTGCATTTTGCCCCTGACCCCAACTTCTTGGGGCTTCCCTGGTGACTCAGACAGTGAAGAATCTGCCTGCAATGCAGGAAACCTGGGTTCCATCCCTGGATTGGGAAGATCCCCTGGAGAAGGGCATGGCAACCCACTCGTCTTCTTGCCTGGAGAATCCCATGGACAGAGGAGCCTGGCAGGCTACTGTCCCTGGGGTCACAAAGAGTTGGACATGACAGAGTGACTAACACACCAGCCCTTTATCTCTGGTACCTTTTGAGATTGGGTGGGGTGGTCCTGACCAAACCTGTTTCCCACACTGGAAGTTCGGGCCTTGTCTCTTCAGGATGGGAGTTTGCAGTGTCCGACCTGTAAGACCATTTACGGGGTGAAGACAGGCACCCAGCCTCCAGGGAAGATGGAGTACCACGTCATTCCCCACTCCCTGCCTGGCCACCCGGACTGCAGAACCATCCGGATCATCTACAGCATCCCCCCCGGCATCCAGGTCAGCCCGCCCTTGGCCATTGGCTTTTATGACTTCATATTTAAATGTTTGCAGGTCCGTGTTTGTCTTTAGGCCACTTAGGCTGCTGTAACCAAGGAAAAATGTGTTCATGTCTAACCCAACTTCCTGTACACCTGAAACTCACACCACATGGTTGATCAGCTATTCCCTGGGGCTCAGCAGTAAAGAATCTGCCTGTAATGTAGGAGCCAAAGGAGACCCCAGTTTGAGCCCTGGGTTGGGAAGGTGCTCTGGAAGAAGGCACGGCACCCCACTCCAGTATCCTTGCCTGGAGAAAGAGTCGGACATGACTGAGGTGACTCAGCACACACACACCAATGTAAAATTTTAAAAGAGAACAAAAAACACAGACTTTAAAAAAAAATGATTGGTGTGCAGTTGATTTCCCATCTTGTGTTAGTGTCAGGTGTACAACAAAGTGATTCAGTTGTTGCTGTTGTTCAGTCGCTCAGTTGTGTCTGACTCTTCGTGACCCCATGAACCGCAGCACACCAGGCCTCCCTGCCCATCACCAACCCCCAGAGTTTACTCAAACTCGTGTCCATTGAGTCAGTGACGCCATCCAACCATCTCATCCTCTGTCGTCCCCTTCTCCTCCTGCCTTCAATCTTTCCCAGCATCAGGGTCTTTTCAAATGAGTCGGCCCTTTGCATCAGGTGGCCAAAGTATTGGAGTCTCAGCTTCAACATCAGTCCTTCCAATGAACAGCCAGGACTGATATCCTTTAGGATGGACTGGTTGGATCTCCTCGCAGTCCAAGGACTCTGAAGAGTCTTCTCCAACATGACAGTTCAAAAGCATCAATTCTTTGGCACTCAGCCTTCTTTATGGTATGGACCTAACAGAAGCAGAAGATGTTAAGAAGAGGTGGCAAGAATACACAGAATACACAGAAGAACTGTACAAAAAAGATCTTCACAACCCAGATAATCATGATGGTGTGATCACTCACCTACAGCCAGACATCCTGGAATGTGAAGTCAAGTGGACCTTAGAAAGCATCACTATGAACAAAGCTAGTGGAGGTGATGGAATTCCAGTTGAGCTATTTCAAATCCTGGAAGATGATGCTTTGAAAGTGCTGCACTCAATTTGCCAGCAAATTTGGAAAACTCAGCAGTGGCCACAGGACTGGAAAAGGTCAGTTTCATTCCAATCCCAAAGAAAGGCAATGCCAAAGAATGCTCAAACTACCGCACAATTGCACTCATCTCACATGCTAGTAAAGTAATACTCAAAATTCTCCAAGCCAGGCTTCAGCAATACATGAACTATGAATTTCCAGATGTTCAAGCTGGTTTTAAAAAGGCAGAGGAACCAGAGACCAAATTGCCAACATCCACTGGATCATGGTAAAAGCAAGAGAGTTCCAGAAAAACATCTATTTCTGCTTTATTGACTATGCCAAAGCCTTTGACTGTGTGGATCACAATAAACTGTGGAAAATTCTGAAAGAGACGGGAATACCAGACCACCTGACCTGCCTCTTGAGAAATTTGTATGCAGGCCAGGAAGCAACAGTTAGAACTGGCCATGGAACAACAGACTGGTTCCAAATAGGAAAAGGAGTACGTCAAGGCTGTATATTGTCACCCTGCTTATTTAACTTCTATGCAGAGTACATCATGAGAAACACTGGGCTGGAAGAAGCACAAGCTGGAATCAAGATTGCCGGGAGAAATATCAATCACCTCAGATATGCAGATGACACCACCCTTATGGCAGAAAGTGAAGAGGAACTAAAAGCCTCTTGATGAAGGTGAAAGAGGAGAGTGAAAAAGTTGGCTTAAAACTCAACATTCAGAAAACGAAGATCATGGCATCTGGTCCCATCACTTCATGGGAAATAGATGGGGAAACAGTGGAAACAGTGTCAGACTTTATTTTGGGGGGCTCCAAAATCACTGCAGATGGTGATTGCAACCATGAAATTAGAAGACACTTACTCCTTGGAAGGAAAGTTATGACCAACCTAGATATCATATTCAAAAGCAGAGACATTACTTTGCCAACAAAGGTCCGTCTAGTCAAGGCTATGGTTTTTCCAGTGGTCATGTATAGATGTGAGAGTTGGACTGTGAAAAAAGCTGAGTGCCGAAGAATTGATGCTTTTGAACTGTGGTGTTGGAGAAGACTCTTGAGAGTCCCTTGGACTGCAAGGAGATCCAACCAGTCCATTGTGAAGGAGATCAGCCCTGGGTGTTCTTTGGAAGGAATGATGCTAAAGCTGAAACTCCAGTACTTTGGCCACCTCATGTGAAGAGGTGACTCATTGGAAAAGACTCTGATGCTGGGAGGGATTGGGGGCAGGAGGAGAAGGGGACGCCAGAGGATGAGATGGCTGAATGGCATCACTGACTCGATGGACATGAGTCTGAGTAAAATCTGGGAGTTGGTGATGGACAGGGAGGCCTGGCATGCTGCGGTTCATGGGGTCGCAAAGAGTCGGACACAACTGAGTGACTAAACTGAACTGAACTGAACTTCTTTATGGTCCAACTGTCACATCCATACATGACTACTGGAAAAACCATAGCTTTGACTAGATGGACCTTTGTTGACAAAAATGATGTCTCTGCTTTTTAATATGCTGTCTAGGTTGGTCATAAGTTTCCTTCCAAGGAGTAAGTGTCTTTTAATTTCATGGTTGCAGTTATACATACATATATATATATATATATATATATATATATATATATATACACACATCTCTTTTTTAAAATTATTTTCCCATATAGGTCATTGCAGAGTGCTGAGTAGAATTCCCTGGGCTGTACAGTAGTTCCTTATTAGTTATCTGTTTTATATATAGTGGTGCATCTATGTCATTCTTCATACTTGTGGAGGCTGAGACGTTCAAGATCAAAGTGCTAGCAGACTCAGGGTCTGGTGAAAGCCTCTTCCTGGTTCGTGGACCACCCTCTCCCTGCGTCCCAGCGTGATAGCAGTGAGAGAGCTGTCTAGTGTCTGCTTTATAAGGGTGCTAACCCCGGTCATCAGAGAAGGAAACAGCAACCCACTCCAGTCTTCTTGCCTGGGGAATCCCATGGACAGAGGAGTCTGGTAGGTTACAGTCCATGGAATCGCAAAAAGTCGGACATGACTGAGCGATTAACACACACACACACACACACACACACACGACCCCATTCATAATGGCTTCACCTAATCGCCCACACAGAACACTCCCACCTCCTAATACCATCACATTGGGGGTGAGATTTCAACATATTAATTTTGGTGGGAACCCAGACTTTCAATCTATAGCTTTTTGCCCCTGGCCTCTGAAAATTTGTGTCCTTCCTACCCACAAAATACATTCATTCCATCCCAGTTCAGTTCAGTTCATTTGCTCAGTCATGTCCAACTCTTTGCAACCCCATGTCGCAGCACGCCAGGCCTCCCTGTCCATCATCAACTCCTGGAGTTCACTCAGACTCACATCCATCGAGTTGGTGATGCCATCCAGCCATCTCATCCTCTGTCGTCCCTTCTCCTCCTGCCCCCAATCCCTCCCAGCATCAGAATCTTTTCCAGTGAGTCAACTCTTCACATGAGGTGGCCAAAGTACTGGAGTTTCAGCTTTAGCATCAGTCCTTCCAAAGAACACCCAGAACTGATCTCCTTTAGAATGGACTGGTTGGATCTCCTTGCAGCCCAAGGGACTCTCTAGAGTCTTCTCCAACACCACAGTTCAAAAGCATCAATTCTTCGGCGCTTAGCTTTCTTCACAGTCCAACTCTCCCATCCCAGTAGTCCTCAAAGTCTTCGCACAATCCAGCACCCACTGTAATTCTTTTTTTAAAGTATTTATTTGTTTATTTGGCTGCTCCGGGTCTTCCTTGGGGCATATGGGATCTAGTTCCCTGACGTGGGATCTGGTTCCCTGACCAGGGATTGAATTCAGGTCCCCTGCTTTGGTAGTACAGTCTTAGCCCCAAGACCGCCAGGGAAGGGCTCCAGCATGCACTTTAAAATCTAGGTCCAAAGTCTTTTAAAATAGCATCTAAACCAGAGCGAGATTAGACTGAAGGTATAGTTCCTCCTGAGGCCACTTCATCTCCAGCTGTGAACCTGTGAAAGCAAACAATTTACGTGGTAGAGTCTCATCAGACACCGAGTCTGCCCACACCTTGGTCTTAAACTCCCCAGCCTCAGGAACTGTGAAAAAAGAATTCCTGTTGTTTTTGCTGTCATTCTGTTAGAGCAGCCTGAGCTGCTAAGATGATGTTACCCTGTGGAAAGTCTCCTTCCCACTCTGGGGCCCCTCCATCCAGTCTCCCCCTCCCCCCTCACCACCGCTGTCCTTACTTTCTTATGCGTCCTTCCAGGGTTCTTTGTGCATTTGCAACAAAGATTCTTCCACTCCTCCCAGCTTCACACAAAGGGTGACGTATCAGCCACATTGTTCTGCACGCTGTATTTTCAATGCACAATATAGTGTGTAGATCTTCCCATGTCCATAGAAAGAGAACTTCCGCATTCGTGCTTAGCTTTGCATAATCATCCCTTGTATAAAGGGGCTATAATTTGTATTCAGCAGTCTCCATGTGATGGGCGTATGGATTGTTTCCAACCTTTTGCTTTAACAAATAATGCCATAATGAATAACCTCTCATGCCTGTGAGTATCTCCATAGAATAGTTTTCTAGAAGTGGAATCTTTTTTGTCAGACGGTATTTGCATGTGTAAGTTGATAGTCCTTGACTTTTGTGGGCGTGTCTTTCTTCTTGTGAGTCTTCTAAAGACAGCCCATAGGAAGAAACTGAACAATTTCCCAGTCAGTAAATACAAATGTGGGGTTTCCCAGGTGGCTTAGTGGTAAAGATTCCACTTGCTAGTGCAGGAGATGTGGGTTTGATTCCTGGTCCAGGAAGATCCCCTGGAGAAGGAAATGGCAACCCACTCCAGTGTTCTTGCCTGGAGAATCCCATGGACAGAGGAGCCTGGCAGGCCACAGTCCACGGGGTCTCAAAGAGTCCGAAACGACTGAGCGACTGAACAACAACAGATACAAATGGGTCCCTTCCTTCATAATTGAAGCTTTTTCTAAATGTTCTAGGGGGCTCCCTGGATTCCTTTATTTACCAAATATTTATTAGTTTACCCTCCTCTCCTCCTTCCTCCTCACCTTCCTCCCTTTTGTCTTTTATTTAACAAATATCTGAGAGTCAATTGTAAGCCAAACTAGGTGCTAGAGGAAGAATGGTGAGTGACACAGACACAATCTTTACTCCTCTGAAGTCCCCATTCTAGTGGGACTGGGAAGAAATAAAACAGGGAAACCTAACAGCCTGCAGAAGAACTGAATAAAAAACACGGTTCTTCTTTGAAGGAGTTAGCAACCAGTCAAGAAGAAATAGGTACACGTCACTGAGCTCTAGAGTAAAAACCGATGGGCACCGTTGATACAAGCCGTGGGAAGCAGGGTGGGAAAGGCACAGGGGGCAAGACAAGGACTTCAGCGTCTGATGGGCCCCGGTTCTGATCCTTGGCTGATGTCCTCCTTCGCAGGGGATTTTGGACCTTGACCGCTAGACTCCCCTGAGCCCTGTTTCTTTATCTGCACAACCATGAAGCCAATATGCAGGGGTTTTGTAAAGATGGGTGATAATGTTTGTGTGTGCATATGAAGGTCCCGGGCACAGGACCAAGGTGCTCAGTACCTGGCTCCCATCATTTTTGAGTATGCTACTTGTCAGGGCAAGGAAGGGGGCCTATGTCTGTCTGTCTGTCTGGGACAGTCAGAGGAGCCTTTCTGGGGCAGGGCCCTTGGTAGTAGAGCAAAGACATGAAGAAATGGAAGAGAAAGTTTTTAGCATTTTATTATTTCTTTGACTTCTTAGTTTATACTGGGATATAGAAAGTGAAAGTGAAAGTTGCTCAGTCCTGTCCAATTCTTTGCGACCCCATGGACTATCCATGGAGTTCTCCAGGCCAGAATGCTGGAGTAGGTGGCCTTTCCCTTCTTCAGGGGATCTTCCCAACCCAGGGATCAAACCTAGGTCTCCCGAATTGCAGGCGAACTCTTTACCAGGTGAGCCACAAGGGAAACCCGTACTGGGAAATAGCAGATGAACAATGCTGTGATAGTTGCTGGTGAACAGCAAAGGGACTCAGCCATACATGTACATGTATCCATTCTCCCCTCCCATCCAGGCTGCCACATAACATTGAACAGAGCTGCATGTGCTGTCCCTTTTAAATACAGCAGTGTGTGCATGTCCATCCCAGACTCCCTAACTAGCCCTTCCCTCCATCCCTCCCCGCTGGCGACCATAAAGGAGAACATTTTTTAGTTGGCAGGCACAGCGGAGTTTCAGAGGAGAGACAGGAGGGCTATAGGAGGCCTGTAAAGAAGTTTAATCTGGGTTGAGTTGCCCGAGTGGTGGAGAGGAGGAGGGAGCAGGCGGTTGGGGGAAGACAGTGACCTGGTCTGGGGAGGCCCTGACCATTGTGGCGGGGACCGCTGACTCTCCTCGGCAGGCTGGGGGCATGGCTGGTCCTTGAAGGTCATTGGGCGGGTGGCTAGGATCATGGGAGGTCACGTGGATTGGGATGATGCTTTAGCAAAGCCAGTCTAGCCAGAGTCGAGATGACCTCACCACCCCATTAGGGGACCACTGCTTCCAGCAGTGACCCCAGGAGGACTCTGGACCAGGGCAATGCCATTGGATGTGAGGACAAATGAGACTTCAGGGGTGACTCTAGGGCTGTTGAGGGCACGATGGGGAAATGAATGGAAATATGGGAATCCCAAGAAACAGCCTGCGGACTTGGTGGAAAGCAGGACAGACTGCAGGGGGCAAAGTTTGGGGTGGGGAAACCACTTGGGAGGATGCAGTGTTTTTCCAGGCTTCAGGACTAGAGGGTAGAGATCCCGCATGAGGGTCCAGAGGTGCCCACCTGCCGCCCCTGTAGGCACCACGGCTCCCCCAAGAAAGCCCAGGCTTGTGTCGAAGGGCATGCATCTGGGCACTGTCCTGACAGGTGGTCCATAGACCTCCCCCGAGAGTCAGTGCCTGTATCCTCCATGCCATGTCCATCCCTGGAGACTCCAAGGGCCACGCGGGCTTGGGCTGTCATGCGAAGTGAGGACCTGTAAGCTCTGCCTTCCCTGCAGGGGACGATTCTTTGGGGGAGAAGCTGTGAGTGGGCCCAGGGCAAGTCGTGACTGCTGAGCTTAGCTGGTGCTAGGCAGGCTTCTGCACTGGCCACATGACAGAGACATCCTGGGCGGGAGAGGGGAGCGGAGCCACAGTCAGAATCGGCACCAGTCATCCAGCCTGGCTTAGAAACAGCCTTGGCTGCGGGAGTGTTGTCAACGTGCTTTCACATGAACATGAAATTCAGAAACTTCCGGTCCTGCATCTCCCAGAAGACACTGCCGCCTCTTTCCGATCCCTGTAATCTCTCCTTCCCTGAGGCCTCATTGGACTCCTGCTGCTCAGTTTGCAAAATCATAGACAGTCTGAACCATGGGATTCATTTTTGTTTTAATCACATAATTTTTAAATTGTTTTGGAACTGTCATGTTAGTAAGGGAAAACGGGAAATCTGTGTTTTTTCTTGCAGTTTGGTTACGACTCATTCGCTCACTCATTCACTTGTTCAGCCGGGAGATAGTTGCTGGTCTCCTGTGTGAGAGCTTGTGCCAGGAGTGGTGTGGAATCATCCATACTCTATTGGCTTTGTCTAGAAGGGATTTTAAAACAGGGTTTCATACCCTCTGAGGAGGGACCAGGCTGCTCAGAAATGATACACAAGCACGTGGGTGTAGAGGAGAAATATGTGTATTGATACTGGGAGGAAATCCCTCATTTTTCATGAGCTTCTCATACAGGCCAGTAGATTGTTCTGAACCCTGATTAGGAAGACTGGCTTTTGGCTAAACTCTGCTTCAGTTTCTTTCTCACCTGGTGGCCTGAGACGGCTTGTTTCACAGGGGTGTTGGGCGGTGACAGTTGAAATCTTAGGAGATTTTTAGTCATGCAGATGCCAAGGCATATCGTTCAATAAGGAAACAGACTGACACCCGTGAGGACCGAGGAGAAAATCCCCAAGAGTCATTCAGATCATTCTGATCTCTTGGCTCTTGGCTCAGAGCTCAGAAGCACGTGGGTCATTCTGAGCAGTTCAGCAGTTCAACAATCCAGAGTACAAGCCAGGAAACCTGGGCTGAGGTTCTGGCAAAGCTGTTAATGCTACAGAAGTCGTTTAACCTCTGGGGCTGCAGTTCTCCTCTTTTGTGAAACAAAAGAGCCGGAAGAGATGCTGACCAAGGTGATATAAACAGCTCCCGGGCTCTGAGAGTGCGCCAGGCTCACCTAACATCACGTCCTACAAAGTGAGCATTGCACGTCTTCCCTCCTTGAGGCCTGGGTCACCGACAGCCTCAGAGATGGCAGCTCCGGCTCACACAGCTGGGAGGCCCCCGCTCTGAGTCCTGACCTGGGTCCAAGGACCCCGGCATGTGTTAAACCACCGCCCCATCGGTCCTTGAGTCTGTTCTCTGTCTAGACCTGATGGCTATTATTATATGGATAATAATATTTGGATCCATCAGTATTTGGATCAATCACAACCCTTATCTGAAACACTTTTAAAAATGCTCTTTGCTTTCTTTTTGCTGCTTTCAGGGGCCGGAACACCCAAATCCTGGGAAAAGCTTCAGCGCCCGTGGCTTCCCTCGACATTGTTACCTCCCGGACAGCGAGAAAGGGAGAAAGGTGAGGGCAGGTGTCGGCGTCCGGGCCCCAGCTCTGCTCCCAGTGGTGCTGAGCAGAACTGGGTCTCTTAGCTCTAGATGCCTGTGTAATCAAGTCACCATAGAGAGACTTCCCTGACGGTCCAGTGTCAAAACTCTGCCTTCCCATGCAAGGGTGCAGGTTCGATTCCTGGTTGGGGAACTAAGATCCCTGACGCCTTGCAGCCAAGTCACCAAAATGAAAACAGAAGCAATATTGTAACAGATTCAATAAAGACTTTACGAATGGTCTGGGTCCAAAAAAAAAAAAAAATGTCCCAAGTCATAGTGGAGTTAGCTAAAGGAGCGAAGAGATATGACTACAATTTTGCTTTTGTAGCATGGTGGGGGCTGGACTTTTGGCTTTTTTCTCTCCTGGATTTTACGGGCAATAATTCATCTATTTTAGGTTCTTCCTCTAGAGCTTTGCTGCTTACTGGCAGGTCCTGGGAAGAGCAGCAGTAGCAACATCTGGGAGCTCGATGTAAATACAGGTCCTTAGAACTACTTCATTTAACCAGATCTCAGGGGGCCTGACAGCACCTGAGCGCTTGTGAAGCACCGCTCTGAGCAGGGATCTTAATCTGTGGCATTTTACTGTTCTCTGTAATGAAGATTTTTGTTGTTATTTAGTTGCTAAGTCATGGCTGACTCTTTGTGACCCCATGGACTGTAGCCCACTAACCTTCCCTGTCCATGGGATTTCCCAGGCAAGAATACTGGAGTGGGTTGCCATTTCCTTCTCCAGGGGATCTTCTCGACCCGGGGATCAAACCCAAGTTGCTGGCATTGGCAGGCAGATTGTTTACCACTGAGCCACCAGGGACTCAGTCAATGAATACTTTGACTTTCCCCAAAAGAACAGAGGGAAAAATCGCTGGGTTTCTGGATTCCTAGTGATTCTGGGGGAGGCTTCAGTGGTCTCATGAACTCGAAAGTTAGAATTACAACTTCATGTTCATTTTTTCTGTGGATAAGCCCAGAAAAATCACTGGGTTTTTTAAAACCTTTCCTGATCTCAAAAGCGAAAAGTACTGTTGATTTATTGGCCAAGAGGTGCGTTTTGGTTAGCTCTCTCTAGGTCATGGCACGTAACAACAGCCTCTAAATCTCGGTGGCTTCCTCCAGCCCGCGTTTATTTCTCATACAGTTTGCGTTTTACTGACTATGACTCAGTGGCTGCTGTGGGTCAGCTTTCAAGGATCCGGTTCTAAAATTCAGGGAGAAAGAGATTTGCTTCGCTGGTCCATTCCCTCCCCATGGAATGGGGCAGAGGACCAAGAGAGAATGCAAGTGGATTCTACAATCCCATCAAAGCTTCCCCCTGAAGCTTGTCACTTCTGCTCATGCTGTTCAGTTGCTAAGCTGTGTCCGACTCTTTTGTGACCCCATGGACTATAGCCCGCCAGCCTCCTCTGTCCATGGGATTTCCCATGCAACAACACTGGAGTGGGTTGCCATTTCCTCCTCCAGGGGATCTTCCCAACCCCGGGACTGAACCCACATCTTCTGCATTGGGAAGCAGATTCTTTACCATCTGCACCACCAGGGAAGCCCGTGCCTTTCATAGGCTCCCGAAAGTCACAAGCAAGCCAGACCAGGAGGCTCCTGAGCAAAGAGCGTGCCTACAGTCTCTCACAGCGGGAGAAGCAGAGAGTCTGGGACAACAAGAGAGTCCACCACGTCATCCCGAAGGGGTGCCCAGTGCAGTGTCCCCAGATGAGTCGTCAGGGCCAGTCCTGGAACCCATTTGCTCAGAACCAACAAGTCTCTACACCCGAGACCTGCAGCCCCAACTGCTGGCTAAATGACCCCACCATCAAGTCCTGTGGTTAAAACGTGAATCCTCTTGCCAAGAGCTGTTTCTCCGCCAGGTCTCCTTCTTTTTGTTAATGACATACACTAAGTCCCCTACATGCGAACCTTCAAGTTGTGAACTTTCGAAGATGTGAGCGTGCGTTCCACCAGCATCAGGCGTGAGTGACATTGCAGCTCACCCCCCGTCTCCTGCTGCTGATGGTCCCTCAGCTCCACCACCTCCCACGTCCTCTCCCTGCTCTAATCAGGGACTCTTTTCGCCTGTCCACTCGATGCCGGCCCCCATGTGCCAGCTGTCGTACTATGATTTCAAGGTGCTGTTCAGTTCAGTTCAGTTCAGTTGCTCCGACTCTTTGCCACCCCTTGGCTGCAGCACTCCAGGCCTCCCTGTCCATCACCAATGCCCAGAGTTCACTCAAACTCATGTCCATTGATTCAGTGATGCCATCCAGCCATCTCGTCCTCTCTGTCATCCCCTTCTCCTTCTGCCCTCAGTCTTTCGCAGCATCGGGGTCTTTTCCAATGAGTCAGCTCTTCGCATCAGGTAGCTGGAGTATTGGAGTTTCAGCTTCAACATCAGTCCTTCCAATGAACATTCAGGACTGATTTCCTTTAGGATGGACTGGTTGGATCTCCTTGCAGTCCAAGGGACTCTCAAGAGTCTTCTCCAACACCACAGTTCAAAAGCATCAATTCTTTGGTATTCATCTTTCTTTATAGTCCAACTCTCACATCCGAGGTACTGTACTGTAAGATTAAAAATGTTTTCCTTATTTTCTGTTTGTTTTTTTATGTAATATTTGTGTGAAAATATTATAAGCTACTATTATGGTATAGTACTGTATTGCTGTCTGTGTAGTTGGGTTGGACTTATGAATGCACTGGACTTAACAGATGTGCTATCATTACTCATATCTCGGGGACTTACCATGCTCTGTATCCCTGGAACCATGCTGGGCGCATGAACATGGCCCTGAGACACACACTCCTCCCTGCACTGCCCTCCGAACCACTTGAATCTTTTCCTAATCCTCCAAACTAGTTATCTGTCACCAGAATAGTGATCCTAAAACACAGTTTCCCACATCAGTCTCCTTTGTTTAACAGAAATAAAGTGAGAGAAGACAACGCAAAACTGTTAGGATGGTTTTCTCAGTTCAGTAGACAAGACCTCCCACAGTTTGGGTCTGAATTGTCCCTTCCCACCCGGTCCTCGCCTTTATCCCCCATGCTTGCTGTTCTCAGACCCTCACCCTGGGTTCCTTTGCAGAGCAAGGTGATAGAGCGTAAGCTTTGAAGCCAGACCAGCCTGGCTTCAAATCCTAGTCCTGCCGTTTACCACATGTGGGAAATGGACATGAAGTTGATTTAAGTCTCGGTCTCCTAATCCCTGAAAGCGTGTGATCATTTCCAGCTCTGTGGACAGGATGTTGTAAGAGTTAAATGAAGAATTCTTTCTTGTGAAGAGTCTGCCTGCAATGCGGGAGACCCAGGTTCAATCCCTGGGTCAGGAGGATCCCCTGGAGGAGGAAACGGCAACCCACTCCAATATTCTTGCCTGGAGAATCCCATGGACAGAGAAGCTTGGGCTACAGTCCAAGGAGTTGCTGAGTAACATACAGCTGAGCAACTAGCACACACAGCATTGATGAAAGGCTTCCTTGGTGGCTCAGTGGTAAAGAATCCACCGGCCAAGGCAGGAGATGTGGGTTTGATCCCTGGGTTGGGACGATTCCCTGGAAAAGGAAATGGCAATCTACTCCAGTGTTCTTGCTTGGGAAATTCCATGGACAGAGGAGCCAGGTGGGCTGCAGTCCATGGGGTCACCAAAGAGTCGGATACAAGTTAACAGCTAAGCAACAATAACAATAAGCATTTTGTGAAATGTCCAGTTTGGTGGCAGCAGTGATCTATGCCTTGGATGATATGTCTTCCCTGCACCTGTACATTCTTCTCTATTAATACACCTCAAATCCTCCCCGCTCTCTGAGACTCAGCTCACAAGCATCCCCTCCATGAAATCTATCCTGACGCCCACTTGTGGGTCAGCAGAGTCATGCCTGAGACCAGAATGTAAAGGCAGGCAGGTCTGAAGTCAGGGCCCGCTCTGGCACTTTTGAGCTGCATGACCCAGACACATCTGTTATCCTCCGAACCTGTTTCCTCTTCCGCAGAGAAGGGATAATGAGTATCCTGTCATAGCCAACTGTTAGGACCATGAGTTGAACCAGAGCCTGGCACTTAGTAAGTAAGCAGTCAGGAAATGGTGGCTCTTAGTTTCAGCATCTTCCAGGCTTTTATTTTTTTTTTTTTTTACTGTTCTGGGTCTTCATGCTGGCTCTTCACCACACAGACTTTTCTCTAGCTGCAGGGCCTTCTCTTACTGCAAAGCATGGGCTCTGGGGTGCAGGAGCTTCAGTTGTCCGGGCACAAGGTCTCAGTAGTTTCAGCTCCTAACGGTCATGGCTCATGAGCTCCGAGGCATGTGAGGTCTTCCCAGCTCCGGAATCAAACCCACATCACCTGCACCGGCAGGCAGATTCTTTCCCACGGAGCCACTGGGAAGCCCCTGCCGATCTGATCACTAAGATTCCTCACCTCCAGTTCACACCATGTTTACAGGCTTTCGGTTTTGAACCCAGTGCATTTTTATCAGGTGCCTTCTTCACACTGGGAAGGGCGTCAGGCGTTTGTCTCCCTCAACCAAGATTGTTTTTCAGTGTAGCTGAATTGAAACATGCTGCATGTCCTCACACCTCTCTGAGCCTCACCCATGACTCAGAGGTAATGACAGCACCTGCCAGACCTGGTGCTAGATTTCCCATCTGAGCCTCACAGCCAAGGGTGGTTGTGAGGATCGGATGAAAAAATAACTATGAAATGGCCTGGAAGAGGTCGAACACTTCTACCATGTCCCTGGAGAAGCACTGCACAGCATTAGCTGTGAGTCAGTTAATGCCACACTCTTGTGCTGGTGGCGGTGGGCACGGCTCAGAAGATCTCAGACTGCTCCTAAGAGCCTCGAATTCCTAGATCCCAGCTTTTAAAATGCTGCTATGATGCCAGTTTCCCAGGTGGTGCTTGCGGTAAAGAACCGACCTGCTAGTGCAGGAGATGTAAGAGATGTGAGTTCCATCCCTGGATAGGGAAGATCCCCCAGGGCAGGAAACGGCAACCCACTCCAGTATTCTTGCCTGGAGAATCCCATGGACAGAGGAGTCTTGTGGCCTACGGTCCATGGGATCACAGAGAGCTGGACGTGACTGAAGTGACTTAGCGTGCGTGATGCTGGGCCCTAACATTAGTTGAGTGTTATGCCAGGCACTGCTGTGAAAGCACTCTGCATGTAGGGCCCCCTAAGACGCTCACAACCTTTGGAGGTAAGCAGTACCACTGAAAGCTCAGAGAGGTCATGTAACTTGTCCAAGGCCAGCCTGTTGGTCCGTGACAGAGTCAAGACTGAACCAGGTCCTTGAGTCCACTTCCAACTCCTGTCCATTCCCTGTGCTTCTTGGAGCACTGTCATGTGGGCAGGGCTGGGACCCCTGGGCGGGGAAAGCGTCCTCCCTGCAGATGATCTTTGACCAGCACAGCCTGTCTGGCGCTGATCTCCCCCGTTTTCTCTCAGGTCCTGAAGCTGCTTCTCGTGGCCTGGGACCGCCGCCTCATCTTTGCCATCGGGACATCCAGCACCACGGGTGAGTCAGACACCGTCATCTGGAATGAAGTCCATCACAAGACAGAGTTCGGCTCTAACCTCACCGGCCACGGCTACCCAGACGCCAACTACCTGGACAACGTGCTGGCCGAGCTGGCCGCCCAGGGCATTTCCGAGGACAGCGCTGCCCAGGAGAAGGACTGAGCGGGGGGGTGGGGCCTCGGGGGGGCAGGGGTGTGGGAGCCACAGGGCAGGAAGTAGGGAGAGTCAGGGTGGAAGTTGGTGCCGTGCCCTCCTGAGCCCCTTGTGCAGTCTCCATCTCCCATCCTTCCGGCCACAGCAGGGAGCCAGAGTGAATAAGGGGGTGTCATTCACAAACCTCATCCAACACACAGGGGCTGTGGGACAGGGTGAGGGCCGCCCTCCATCTGTTCCTGTGGAGTTTCGGTGCTGGGTAGGCAGGGACTCCTCCCCTCACCGCCCCCTACCCCCCAGCAGGGGGCACGGTCAGCACACTTAGGGTACGGGCACCTCTTACCCTGGCCTTGTGAAGCCAGAGGCGCCCGCCTTGGCTGGCTTCTCGCTGCTTCCACTCTGCTTGGAGAGTGGAGTTTCTACTTTTCTCTCATCCCCTGGAGGTGAGGAGCTCTCACTGTGCAAGACTGAGGGGCAGAGGGGTGAACCGCTAAACCACTGCGACATCGGCAACCGATGCCTCGATGTACATCGAGGAAGTGCTTCTCACCAAGAGGGTCTGAGCAGTGAGGGCTTCCAGGAGCATCTCAGCTCCCATCGTGGTCCTGGCTGCTCCCGCCTCCCGCTCACCCCTCTCCCCTGTCCAAAGAGGCATCCGATTCTCTTATGCAGACGGAGGGACTCTGGGATTCCTCTCTGGGGCGCTATGTCTCCCGCCCCTCTCTGATCAGACCAGAGCCTGCGTCCCACTTAGCATCTGAATTAGTCCTCAGGGAGAGGAGCCCAACTCTTCCAACTCATCCCAGACCAGCTCAAAGATTCCTTGTGATTCATCCAGTCACTGTGAGTGGAGCCCAGGCTGGGCTCCGTGCCATCTGTGGATGTGTGTGTGTGTGTGTGTGCATGCGTGTGTGCACAGCACTGGGCCAGGCTCTGCCGCTGGGCCAGGTTGGTGGAGGGTCCCATCGTGATCTCACACTCTGGTTCTGCAAGCTCTCGGACCCCAGTCTGATGGGACTGAAACAGCCAGGCAGCGGTTCGTCAATGTGCCTCACTGTCTGACATCTGTCCCATAGTCAACATGAACCCAGACGGAGACAGAGCTGCGCTTGGGGCGGGGGGAGGTGTAGGGTGTGGGGTGGATGGGCCCTGTATATCTCTCTCAAGGTGGGATCTGAGCTGGTCCACGAGGACCTCAGCAGGTCTCCATGCACGTTGTCTAATGAGCCTGGAGGGGGTGCGGGGACCCTCATCTCCCTCTGCAATGACAGGCTGGCCCAGTGCGTGAGGGAGCCTCCAGCCCTTTCCCAGCAGGGGTGGGACCACCTTGGCGTCCAGTCCAACCTGTGTCAGGGTTGTGACCCAACACCCTGCTGTCCCCTCCCCCACATTCCCCTCGGCTCCCATGAAGTTGGGGGTCAGGGAGGAGAGACGGGATGAAGAAGGCAACCCCAATTCTGCCCCCTTTGAAAGTGGATTCTCTGAACTCCGTGTTTGGGGGAAGTCGCTCTGGATCCTGATTCGAATTTATATACCTCGTGTCTGGGGCTCTGACATATATATATATATATATCTCTATATATATATATATATATATAGAGAGAAGGTTTTCAATGCTGGAAAAATGGAAATGGAAAAGCCTTCAGACGCGGTACTGAAGTTAGAAGCCACAGCCAAACTTTTCCAAGGGTCGGCTCTGAGTGCCCTGCTCTCAGGCCTGCAGGCATTCTGACGGGGGCGGCCAGTGGGTTCGCTCGGGCGCACTGGTGCTGAGCTCGTCCTCCTCTTCCACGTGGCAGAAGACGTGAAAGTGTTAGTTGCCAAGCTGCCCTGGGGATATTAGTTAGCTCCAGCGAAGGGCGCTCTGGCAGGAGGCCTTCCAGCCTCACCCATCGGTCATTTATCTCACCAGCAGACCAGGAGACTGGCCCCCAGCCCACCACACAACGGGGCAGTTTCCTGCCGCAGCCGGGAAGGAAACATCCGAACTCAACGGGAGAGCCCTCCCTTAGCATTTCATGTCAGCCCATGCCCGTTGCCGGACCACCCTGTGCCAGAGAAGGGCCTCATCGTAAGCCCGACTACGCCCCCACCCTCCTTCGGCATCCTTGTCCGGGATCCTCTGGGCTCCTCACCCACAGGAACGCGGAAACAGACCCAGAGTCGGCGGGTAGACAGAGCGGTGTGGCTAGATGTGGGGAAAGAAGGGAGGCTGGTAACTGGCAGAGGGCCGGGTGGAGAGACTGATTTCCCTGGGTCGGCCAGAAGAAGGTGCGGGTGGAGAAGGAGACGCGCCCAGGGCAGAGAGAAGAGGCTGCAGGGGAAAGGCAGGCAGGCGGTGCCCCTTTGAGAGTCGTCTTCACACCTTCCAGCCTCCCCCTCAGGATGCTGATAGTACTGATGGCCTGTGTCTCTTCCCGAGATGCTTGTAGGGGCTACCTCATCTGCTGCTCTTCTAGTGGGACTTTCTGGGCAGAAGGAACCGTTCATGTCCTTTTCTAACACTGTGCCAGGCAAAGGGGATGGGAAGGGCATGCCTCTGCCCTCTCTCTCATGCCAACCTGAAAAGGTACAGCCCTGGGTTGGGCGAGAACCCCCGCCGGCAGAGGTCCTGTGCATCCATCACTCGGACGCAGGAAGTCCTCCCGCCGGAAGCCCTGCTGTGTTCCCTGCCCCGTGCAGGGAATCCCACGCCTGTCCTCTCATTGTCTTAGCACCAGCAGCCTCGTGTCTCCCCTCCTGAGTCTCCGGGGAGGACACGTGGGACTGGAGACAAACCCTGTTAGTGCTCATCCCTTGAAAGGTGGATCGTGTGTGTGTGTGTGTGTGTGTGTGTGTGTGTGTGTGTAGTTGCCTTTGTGTTTCCATACCCCTTTGGGGAAGCCTGGACTTCTTTGTGGTTTCACGCCTGGTCCAAAGTGCTCGTCCTGGTGTTGTGGGCATGAGATGGTTGGGGGGAAGGTCCTGTGTGGTACAAGGAAGGGCCCTGTCCTCTTTTCCTGGTCTGTGGTCCCTGGCATTGATGGTGGGGCGGGGGGCGGGGGGTTGGTGGTTCTGGGGGAGAGCGGGTGACTGTCCTGTTGTAAATCACTGTAACTGGTGTGTTTTGAAGTCCTTGGTGTTGCTCTGTGAGTGGACATCGCCACCTGGTGCTCATGAGGTTTACGTGCGGAACAATAAACGGCAAACAACAACCGCAAAGTGTCCTCAGCCTGCTTTCCGTCCATCCGTGCGCCTACCGGTGAGGACTTGGGGAACCTCGCCAAGTCCGCGAGCAACCGCAAGTCCTTCCACTGAACGGGAGAGTCCCTTTTTCTACTCTTTTTTACATCTTTACCCACACATTTGACCAAGTGACCTACTTTGACTTCTTGTTCCTCCGAAGAAACAGACGACCTGGCAGGGGAAACAAGTGAAGCAGTAGGGGAAAGACCATCTTAAAAACCACGAGCGTTTGCTTCTCAAAGTTCCCTTCACTTGGCCACAATGTCCGGTACATTTCAATAGCTCACAGGCTGTGTTTTTCAGATGTACTCAATTGCTAAGCGGGGTCCAACTCTTTGACCCCAGGGACTGTCGCCCACCAGGCGCCTCTGTCCATGAGATTTCACAGGCAAGAATACTGGAGTGGGTTTCCATTTCCTCCTCCAGTTTTTCAAATCCCGATTCGAATGAGAACACAAAGATAAAATGCAATTGCAAAGGGGCTTTTGTCACCCAAATGTGTCCTTGTTTCTGACGGTCCACGGAGTGTGGTTTTCTTGGAAGTCTGGATCAGTGTTTCCAGACTCCAACCTGAGCTAGCCAGTCAAGAAAGCAGGACTCAGAGAATAGAACCTATGTAACCCCCATCAGGGTTTGGATTTTGTAAAGTGACTTGATGAATGTAAACCTCAGGCTGTCTCATTCTGATTTCCTGTGGATGAATAGAGAACACATTCCTCAAGTACACATTTTAATACATATTTACGTGCAACGTTGTTAGAAGCCTAAGTTGGTGAAGAACTTTTCATTTCAGTGGGCTGTTAGTACATTAAAAGTCTCAGAGTTTAAAGGTATACTTTGTTTATCCGATTCAGTAATCTTCAAGAACTCATAGGGAAGTCAGTATCAGCAGGAAAGTGGTTAGCTTGGCTGAAACATACCCACAAAACCCCCAGAGGTGAGGGAAGGCATTTTAATGCTTAAGAAGCAGGGGTTTAGTACAGAGGTTGTAGAAATCTCTGTCTGGTTGAGAGCACAGCTCCAGTTTTGTGAGTCACTCCTCTGTATTGTAGTGGGAGTGACTGTAGGACCTCCCTCTTGTCTTCCCACAGTCTGGGACAGTTCAAGCTCCCAGAAGAAGGACCTGGTAGAAGCCAAACTTGTGACTGCAGGTGTTAAATGAGGACAGGACAAATTATCCTTCATCCAGGATAACTCACCCATGACATTCGATTTGGTGAAGAAATACATAGCTTTAAAAATACAGTGCAGACTATTAACAGAGTCACCCTAATAATTACAATTAAGTGAAACCATTATTAAAATTAGGCAAAGCATCAAATGCCAGGTGACAATCATGCATCCTATGAGGTGTCCCAGGGGAGTCAGTGTGGGACTGAAATAAACGTGCCACAAATGATGTTGAGTGTCTTTTTTCTTTTCATTTAAGAACATTGATTTGATCACATCAACCTCCTTTCTGCTGGAGAAAAGAAAAGGACAGGGTACATGATTGGGTTTTTTCTATCTTGTCCAGATTTGGGGGATGCAGTGATAATTAGATGTGGATATACTTTGATTTCTTGCATCTTTCTTGTCTTCCACCCCCAGAAAAATTTCAGAATGTGGGGTGTGTGTACGTGTGTGTTGAGGTGGGTGTGTGCACGTGATGGGAGAGTAGAAGGGGGATGGTCATCTATGGAAGAGGGAGGGACCATACCTGGGTAACAGAACGAGAGGGTCACGCTTGATCTAGCCAAGTTCTTTGCCCCACTTAGGACAAGCTGAGAGGACGAAACCAGGCAGCTGGTTCTGGGTAAGAATTCCACTTCCCCATAGTACCAGAATCTTTTCTAGCTTTCACCCTTTCTTCACTCACTGCTGGTCTCCAAACCACCCCTTCCCCCTTGACCTCCTCAGAGAAGTTTAAATGTTAAAATATTCTCTGAGGACCTCACGACACTAGTCTGAAGTCCAAGAGTGGCCTGGTCTCAGTAACTCTTAATTGTGGGGAGCTTGAAAAGAGTAGGCTTGGTCTAGGCACCATCTCCTGGTCCAGAGGATGCTGAGGTGGTCCAGAGGAGACGACGCAGTCATCAGTACCTCAGAAAGAAATGTGATAGCCAAGCAGGACCTGCTGTGTCTTCTGGGGCTCTTCTGGGAGTGTGAAATCCAGACAGCTTTCAAAAAACACAAAATAGTGGGGGGGGGCGGTAATGTTCAAAGACATCCTTAGAGCTCATGAATTGGAAACCATGGCTGACCTCAGATTAAATGCATCCTCAAATCCAAATATGAACATTCTCCCTTGTCCTTCTTGCACACAAGCTTTCAGGTGAAGATAATGGCACACACCGAGAAGAGACAACCGCCTCAAGTTTTAGGCTCCAGGATGACTTTTGCTTAAACAGTCACAATTGCCCTCCAGTCCCTCTCCCAACTTTGTCCATATTTATTTCCTGGCCCAGAGACCTAGAAAGTCACAGTTCCACAAGGACTTCTGTTGCACTTGACACAGCAATACTTAGGAGGGCAGAAGTGGAGAGAAAAAGAAATGAAAGCCATGCTTGAAGGCCTGACTGGGGAGGAGAGAAACGGTGTCCTGGGAGAGCCTAGGCAGGGTTCTGTGCCTGCTCTTGGTCAAGGGCATCTCCATTCACAGCAGCGCCTGCAGCCAAACTCTGCTTCTCATCCTGGAGGGCCTGGTATCCCTTTTTCCTGGACTTCCGGGCACCATAGATGGCCAGGGCAACGACCCCTGCCAGGGCGATGGTCACCCCCAGGGTGAGCCCCGCGGCTGCTCCTCCAGACAGACCCTTGCCGTCTCCATGGACGACTCTCATGGCCCTGCGAAGCTCTAGGGGCTCCCCCAGCCTCCACTGGTGGGTCTGGGGATCTTTAATCCAGGAGCTGGCTGTCTCGCGGTTAGTCACCAGGACAGTGTTGGTGGCCACTTGACTCATGAGGGGTGGTCGGGTGTAAGGAGGGAGCCTGACAGGAGGCAGAGACCCTCCAGTAAAAAGCCCGGCTTTGACACAGTAAGACACTTGGCACCCATCACTGATGAGGGCTAGGTGTTGGCTAAAGCCCCCGGGACACTTTCTTAGAGAAGGTGCCCCCAGATCTTTGGATGTGGCAGAATCCACCAAGGGGTTCCCCGCCGCACAGCTAAAGAACCCACCAAAGGGAATGGAAAATCTATATCCCAACTCATAGTCCAGAGAGGCACATACCTTAAGGTTTTCAAAAAGTTTCAGTTGAAAATAGCCAGCTGGGCACGACTGGGCATTGGTCAGAGGATTTATGCTCTTCCCACTGAAGAGCCCACCAAAAAGGAGCCCAGAGTTTTCAGATACTTGGCCACTGGCTGCGCACCAAAAAGCCCTGAATTCAGCCCTGGCTACTCGAAACACGTCTTCACACACTGTCTTGCAGAAGATGTAGAGGGTACACTTGCGGGAACATTCCAGGTGGTTGTAACCCTCCTCGTGGGTCTGAGTGAGCAGCTGGACTGGGGAGTAGCCAGAGGGGCAGGACACGCTGCCAGTCAGAGGATTCTTCTGCTCCAGGTTCTGGCAGAGTTGGACAGCCTCATTCCCTGAGAACTGGGTGCATTCCTGGTAAACTCCCCCGAAGGAGAAATTGGTCATCTTCCCTTCGCAAGAGCCATCGTCAGTGTTGGCTTGGAAGTTGAAGTTGGGGGAGCTGAGATCTGTGCAGCCGGGGTAGGTGTTGACCACATAATACCTGTGCACGGCAGCTTCCACCGTCTTCGACAGCTTTCTCACCAAGGGTCCCGGCAGGTCAGGCAGTCGTTCGGGGTTGATGAAGAAATACAGAGGCAGGCCAGCTCGGTCCATGGCCACCAGGTGGTTGCTGACGCCCTGCTGCCAGGCCTGGAGGGTGATGCCTGGGTAAAACGGAAGTCCTCCAAAGCTCTGAACTCTGGAGTTAGTTCGGTTTGAGAGGTAGCTCTTGGTGAAGGCGTTCTGCGAGGTGTAGTTCTCCTCAAATTTGAAGTTCACGATGTTCAGGAAGGTGATTCCAGCGGACGCGGTCACAGCACTGCGGCTGCTCTGGCTGTCCTGCAGGAAGGACGACCTGATGTGGTCCTCCTGAATGAGCGCGGCCCCTGCGTCCACGCTGGTGATGACATGGGTACCGTAGTTGAGGACCAGGAGTTCTGCCAAGTAGGTGGCCATCCGGGTCTGGTTGTTCTCCAGTTGCTCTGAGATGTCCATGAGCGCCTTCTTAAACCCCAAGCTTAGCTCTGCATCTGGGTTGATTTTGACGGTGTAGACCAGGTTTCTTACCTGAACCTGGGTAGTTACAGCTTGGTCCTTCACCTGAAGCGTCTTTATCCTCTGGAACTCAAGGGAGAACTTGCCGTTGACTTTGGAAAAAAGAGAGAGCTCCATGTTGATGGAGTTGGAGGTGCTGCTCTGGTAGTTTACCCAGGACTCCAGGATTTTGGAGTTCATCTCCAGGTTGCTCTGCTTCTGGGGAATGGTGAAGATCTCATCCGGGACGATGTACTGCCCGTCTTCCGTGGTCCTGCAGTGGCTGTAAGCCAACTCCATCACCCGTCCCGTGTCCACGTTCCGCAGGTTATCCCAGCCGCCTCCGGGTAAGACGGGCAGAACGGGCAATTTTAAGGCATTCTTGCAATTTTGAAACCCAGGCTCATCGGTCACTCCCCAAGATGTGTCCGTTTCAGCCCATGTTGCCACTGCCCAGATTAGAAAGGCACCCCTGAAGCTGTTCATGGCTCAGACAGCCCCGGCCTGACCCACCGGTCCTAAGCTGTGGCCAGAGGGCTTGGGGCAGACTGAACTGATGGGAAAGAAAGCCGTTGCTGAAACAAAAAGTTTAGCAGTTCTCCTAAAGCCACCAGTTCCTCTTTGGGCTAGTCTAATCTCGAAATGGGGAAATGAGAGTCGATTCGAACTCTAAGGTCCATCAGGACTGAAAACATTGTGTGGCACTAGATAGGAAACCCAGCCCTGTATCCTTAACAGTCAGCTGCCCCCGACCCCCCAGCGCCCAGCTGGTTACTCTGCACAGCAGTGGGCACTCAGAAAAAACACAACCACACACCTTACCGTTACCCCCATGAGAGCGTTCCAGCTTTGAAAGAAAGCTTTGGTTTCATTTTTTATTCACTCTCTTGATGGTTCTGCTTTCCCCTAATGACTCTCTGTTGGGACTTCAATATCACTCTCCTTTTCCTCTGTGTATAGTTGGCAATAACTCGGTACCTGCTCTTATAACTTTAATTTTTTCATTCCATGGTTAAGTGCATGTAACTTAGACAGATGTGTAAAAATGAATGCGGTCTTCACCATTCAGGTTTTTAAAGCAGCAATTCATTTGTTGTGTCGTAAGGAGAAGATAACTTCATGAATTTGCATTTGTGTACTAATGCTAACAGAGAAGGGAGTGGCACCCCACTCCAGTACTCCTGCCTGGAAAATCCCATGGACGGAGGAGCCTGGTGGGCTGCAGTCCATGGGATCGCTAAGAGTCGGACACGACTGAGCGATTTCACTTTCACATTTCACTTTCCTGCATTGGAGAAGGAAACAGCAACCCACTCCAGTGTTCTTGCCTGGAGAATCCCAGGGACGGGGGAGCCTGGTGGGCTGCCATCTATGGGGTCGCACAGAGTCGGACACGACTGAAGCGACTTAGCATCAGCAGCAGCAACTAGTGCTAAGTCTATTAAGCCTCATTATTTAAAGTAGTCTTTTCAGGCCCATAGACCTAAAATCAGGCTTGATTGGAGCCCAGTTCTGTTGGTTCTTTGGGACAACTAGCACATTGAGTGGAAGCCAGGGAATCCAGAGGAGTTAATGGAAATTCCCAATTGCACCCTTATGTCACCCTGATGGCTCCCAGCTGCACCCTTACACCATGAACCAGACGCAGGACTGAGACTGCAAAAGCCATGTTTCAATTCACAGGCCGCCTGTCTGCATTCTGGAAAGACAATTTCAAGGAATTGAATCACCACAGGATTGTCACTGAGGCAGCTGACAGGTGTTTTCAGAAATAATGAGGCCGGTTGCCTAGCTTTACAGGCGGAGCACCACTAGTTGCTATTAAAACCTTGACACAATCTAGAAAAAATGATACAGATGGACCTGTTTGCTTAGAGAACAGACATAGCGAACAAACGCATGGACACCAAAGACGGAAAATGGGGTGGGGTGAACGGGGCTCACATGTGTGTGAGTTAAGTAGATCGCTAATGAGAACCAGCTGAAGAGTCCAGGGGAAAAGAGAAGATACATACAGTCTGTTTGTAGGACACATATCAAGCTAACCTTAGAAATGTGCTCCAATATACATTAGATGAAGACAAATACTGCTTGATTTCACTGATGCGAAGTACCTAGAATAGTCAAATCCACAGTCAGAAAGTACACTGGTAGATGCCAGCGGGGTGGGAGTCAGTGTTTACTGGGGACAGAGCTTCAGTTTAGGAGGGTGAAACATCCCAGAAATGGATGATGGTGAGACTGCACAGCAACGCGAACGCACTCAGTGCCCCTGGACTGCATGGGGAGCTACGGTAAAGTAGTGTGCTTCCAGTCTGTGACTTTCTCCATGGTGGCTCAGATGGCAAAGGATCTGCCTCTGTTGCAGGGGACCTGGCTTCAGTCCTTGCGCTGGGAAGGTCCCTTGGAGAAGGGAGCGGCTAACCCACTCCAGTGCTCTTGCCTAGAGAATTCCATGGACAGAGGACACAGTCCACGTGGGGGCCAAGGGTCAGACATGACCGAGCAACTAACACTTTGCCACAATTTAAAAAAAAAAGCCTGATTTGTGTGGTCATGTGATACTGCAATCCTACTCCTCGGCATATATCTGGAGAAAATTCTAATTCAAATAATACATGCACCCCAATATTCATAGCAGCACTATTTACAATATCCAAGACATGGAAGCAATAAGCGCCCACTGACAGATGAAAGGATAAAGTATACGGATTTTGTGCATGTTCTCAGTCACTCAGTCACGTCCGACTCTTTGCAACTGTGTGGCCTGTGGCCTGTCAGGCTCCCCTATCCGTGGGACTTTTCAGACAAGAATAGTGGACCGACCGGGTGGCCATTTCCTCCTCCAGCAGATCTTCCCAATCCAGGGATCGAACTCACATCTCCTGCGTTGGCAGGTGGATTCTTTACCACTGAGCCACCTGGGAAGCCCATATAGATTTACATGTAATGGAATACCGTGTTTTAGTTGCTAAGTTGTGTCTGACTCTTTGCGACCCCATGGACTGTAGCACCAGGCTCCTCCGTCCATGGAATTCTCCAGGCAAGAACACTGGAGTGGGTTGCCATTTCCTTCTCCATATTTCCTAGTCATAAAAAAATGAAATAATGCCATTTTGCAACAACACTGATGGATCTAGAGATTATAGGAAGTGAAGTAAGTCAGACAGAGAGAGACAAAAATCACATGATTTCACTTATTTGTGTAATCTAAAGAAAATACAAATAAACTTAACAGACTTGTGGTTGGCAAGGGAGAAGGTGGGTGAGGGAGTGATGGATTGGGAGTCTGGAGTTAGCAGATGTGCACTATTATGTATAGGAAGGATAAACAGCAAAGCCCTACTGTACAGCACAGGGAACTAGAGCAGTATACTGTGGTAAATCATAACGGAAAAGATGTGAAAAAGAATACATATATATGTGTCTGAGTCATTTTGCTGTATAGTAGAGATTAACACACCATTGTAAATCAACTACACTTTAATAAAATAAAATTTAAAAAACCTTGGTGGTGTTCTGTAAACCCAGAAATATCACATTCTGGCTCTATTGATGCCTCAGTTATCATGCTCTGGGGAATTCACTTACACTCAAGTTCAGTTCAGTTCAGTTCAGTCGTGTCTGACTCTTTGTGACCCCATGAGTCGCAGCACATCAGGCCTCCCTTTCCATCACCAACTCCCAGAGTCCACCCAAACCCATGTCCATTGAGTCAGTGATGCCATGCAACCATCTCATTCTCTGTCATCCCCTTCTCCTCCAGCCTTCAATCTTTCCCAGCATCAGGGTCTTTTCCACTGAGTCAACTCTTTGCATGAGGTGGCCAAAGTACTGGAGTTTCAGCTTCAACATCAGTCCCTCCAATGAACACCCAGGACTGATCACCTTCAGAATGGACTGGTTGGATCTCCTTGCAGTCCAAGGGACTCTCAAGAGTCTTCTCCAACACCACAGTTCAAAAGCATCAATTCTTTGGCTCTCAGCTTTCTTCACAGTCCAACTCTCACATCCATACATGACCACTGGAAAAGCCATAGCCTTGACTAGATGGACCTTTGTTGGCAAAGTAATGTCTCTACTTTTTAATATGCTGTCTAGGTTGGTCATAACTTTCCTTCCAAGGAGTAAGCATCTTTTAAGGGTTTAGTTTATGAGTCAGTTTCTGGGCTTCCCAGGTGGCTCAGTGGTAAAGAATCTGCCTGCCAGTGCAGGAGACACAGGAGATGTGGGTTCAATCCCTGGGTCACGAAGATCCCCTGGAGGAGGAAATGGCAACCCACTCCAGTATTCTTGCCTGGAAAATTCCATGGACAGGGAAGGTTAGTGGGCTACAGTCCATGGGGTCACAAAGAGTGACTGAGCAAACACACACCTGGTTTCTACTTGGCTAGAGAAGCAAGCCTCTGACCAGGTTATAAATTAATAGCTCAGTAGAGTGATCACAGATTTAGAATTAGAAAAGTTAGAACTGAATGCCCTTGAGTACTTCCAATAAGTTTGCAGAAATATTCATATACTTTTCTTAAAACTATCTCAGGGCTAGTTCATCAGAATCAGAAAACTCACTTATCCTGTTTTGAAGACATGCTGACGATTTCTTATTTTTTCTTTTGGCTGTAGTAGATCCTAATGGAATCTCACTCTTCTTCAATGAGAATACAAGTAAGGTGAATATAGATAACTCTACATTTAGGTGTTCCTATATCTCTAAACACCTAGTCATTGTCATTTACTTTTGGACCACCTTCTTCTTCATTTTTATTACAGCAAGAAGAAAAAATGAAATAGCTAAAAGAGCCCAAAAGAGTGAAATTACATCGCATTCATATGACAAAATATTTTGCAGCCATCATAATTATATTTTCAAACAGTTTTAATAACATAAGAAATTCTTATGCCATAATGTTAAGAGGAAAAGCCATGACAAGCATTCAATATGATCTCAACTATGTACAAATATAATGAGGAATATACACCAACTGACCCATTGACAGTAGTTATATCTAGTAGGTAGGTTTTATGAATTATTTACTTCTTTCCACTCTTCTACATATTTTGAGTTTTCAACAATGAGCATGTTTTTACTCATTTAACAAAACTTTATTGAGAATCTACCAAGTCCCAAACACAAGGATGAGTAATCATTACTTTCGTATTCAGAAAAATAAGCAACAAATATATATTTAAAAACCAAAAGAAACCAAGTAGTTCCGGAATTTCCATACACCTGAGATGATCCAAAGCCTATGACTGTGTTTGCTACGCTCAAGGAAGTTCTCTTTTCAATTCATGGAGAAACAATGAAAGAAGAAGTACAAATTTGGGAATTTCGGCTCAACTGAAATTTGCATGCCACCAGCAGGAATTGCTGCTCATAATGGTCAGGCAGGAGGCGGTGACCTCCAAGAGTCTGACCAGAACATTTCACCGATTTCTTTCTTGCTTTCCTCTGCTCACCAGTGATTTCTTCCACTTTGCTTGTACTGAAAGGCATAAACTCTCCAGAAGGCTGCTCTCAAGGGCTTGTGCCTAATAGCCAAACTTTAGTTTCTAAAAAGAAAAAGGCAACTTTTCTACAAAAGTTGGGCACCTGCTTTGCAGCAGAGTGGTTTCACTTCCTACAAAAAGAGGCAAGAGGGAAGTCCCAGGTCCGCTTTCTTTCTCAGTGTGAGCACGTGCTTTCTGACACCAGCTCACACAGAGCCACACCATGACTCACTGTCTGAGGTTCAGTTCTGTGTGGGCTTGGAGCGGATCCAGGTGTCCCCTATTTCTGCATTTCACCTGCAGTCTGAAATAGAGACAAACATTTAGCTGCATTTGGAGTGACGACCCCCTTTCTTAGTTTTAGCAGAAATCTATGGATGTATCAGGAGTCTGAAATCTGACAGTCAAATAGTCTAAATGGATCAAAGAGCTGTGACTTCTAAAGACTCTGGAATAAACCTGTTTCTGGAAAATCCAGGAGGAATTAGTCACAACCTGACAGTGTTTTCTTTTCTGAGCAGTTGACGGCTAACCTGGGGTTTTCGTCCTTGCTTTGTCAGCTCCTTCTCCTCAGAGACCGTTCTTCCCATCAGGACTGTTTGTGACCTGACCACAGTGGTTTCTTGATTCTTTTTCATCAAACTTAATGCTCTTTTAAGAGTCTAGCTGACCAGGTGAGCCCTTGGAATCACTGCTTCCTTCTTTCTACCCTCCAAGCTAAGATCCAAGCTAAGGATCCAACCAGTCCATCCCAAAGGAGATCAGTCCTGGGTGTTCATTGGAAGGACTGATGATGAAGCTGAAACTCCAATACTTTGGCCACCTCATGTGAAGAACTGACTCATTTGAAAAGACTCTGATGCTGGGAGGGATTGGGGGCAGGAGGAGAAGGGGACGACAGAGGATGAGATGGCTGGATGGCATCACCGACTCAACGGACATGAGTTTGAGTGAACTCTGGGCATTGGTGATGGACAGGGAGGCCTGGCCTGCTGCAGCCATGGGGTTGCAAAGAGTCAGACACAACTGAGCGACTGAACTGAACTGAACTGAACTGAAGCTAAGCTCCACTGGATTGAGCAGTTAAGACCAACCTTACTCCCCCTCCGATCAGTCCTCAAGTTTCCTAATGACACCAGTGTAATATGAAGAGCGCCTCTTGCATTCTCGTTCAGCTGAAGACAAACAGAGAGCCTTGTCCATCACAAATCAGAAACACCTGGGATTCCTCTCATGCTCTTGTTTCTTAGTCCCAGAGTCTTGCCTGTCATGTAACTGCCTCTTGGAGGAAGATTTGAGTGAAAGAAGTGACTGGGTGGCATCTGGCCTCTCTGGGTTAACTGCTGGCAGGAATTCATATTTCTATATTTTTTTATTTTTGAATAATACAAACCCCATCTAACATTCAGTCTTTCCCTCTTTAGCTGCAGGATCTTCAGACAGATGTTGAGCAGAGATGAAGTGAAAATCGCCACCATTTTTCTTCCTGCTTGAAATAACCATGAAAGCAAGTGAGCTAGGGGAGGTGGTTCTGCATCATGGAATCACATGGAATCAGGAGCTTGGGGTCCTCTGATGAAATATTCCCATTGTCGTGACTACTTTTCTGTGATCTAAATACAAGATTAAGCGCATGGGCTGGGCTGGGAGTCTATTCAGTCTCTAGATTTTGTTGTGCTTTGTACAGTCACTCAAAATATCTCAACAGCTGTATGATGTATGTCTATGTGAAACAGAGGTTTCAGAATTGAAATATAAGCAGCATCCTGGCTCCATAGGTGACTCAGGGCAAGCTCTGGAGTCTCCCTAAGCCTCCATGTCCTCAGCTGTGACGTCCGTCTATGCAGTAGATGAAGTTGTTAAGAGGACTGACTGAAACTCTCCATGTAAAGCTCTGTACATCCCAGCTAGAAGCTCCATGTGTATCAGCTTTCAGCTTTGCTGAGCTTGTTGCTGCAGTCTTCAGGCTGACTCTGCAGCTCAATTCTCGCAGAAGGGGAGTGGAAGAAAAGCCACCGTATTAGAGCACCTCAGGAGCCTTTTTTTCTTCTCATGCATTTGATAGCATTGATAGGGAAGTTATACTGACTCAGAGGGAGCACCTGAATCTTTTTTGTTAATATCCTGAACAAAGACATGCATATCTTTAAGGAAAACAATCAAGTAGCCTTGCCACACAGATTAACGGCAGAGGTAAATCGGAGATAGTTGGAGGCTTTATCAAAGACTTCATCCCAGGAGTCTCTTAGAATGAGGTTCACAAGCTTTTCCTATAAATGGCCACCAGCTAGTGAATGGCTTAGGCTTTGCAGCCAAACGGTGTCTGTGACAACTACTCAACTTTGCCATCAGAGTGCGAACTACGTGCGGATGATGCACAAATGTAGAGTGTAACTGTGCTCCAGTAAATCTCTACAGAAACAGGCGGAGGCTGGGTTTTTCCTGGGCTCCATAGCTTACTGATGTCTAATTTAGAATCCAAGAATTATGGAATCTCATGATCGGAAGGGACAAGCGCTCTCAGCCCAAGGCTTGAGCCTCCTCCAGTACTGTCTTGCAAACTGGTCATCCATCCTTTGCTTGGATGCTTCCAAGGCAGGGTGGCTCCCTACATACTATCTCTGCACAGCTCTGATTCTTAAAAAGCTGTTGCTTCAGCTGAGGCCAAATTGTTTCTGTGATCTCTGTGGCTGAGGTCATACTTCTGTGCTGTGGCCATCTTTGCGGCAATGCTGTATTCCAGATGCAAGCGAGGGAAGGTGGCTGACTTACATACTCACCAGCCTAGAGGTCCTGGAGGGGGTGACTATTTCTACCTTGTTTAAATGACAAAATGAGAATGGATAAAGACCATGCTCAATGCAAGGGTCCTAGTAGCTTCCTTCATTGTTGGATTGTGGGGAATTTCCGGGATTTCCAGGGCAAGCATCAGGATGGAGAGGGTACTTGGTGAGCTTCAGTTCAGCTCAGTTCAGTCACTCAGTCGTGTCTGACTCTTTGCAACCCCATGGACTGCAGCACACCAGGCTTCCCTGTCCATCACCAACTCCTGGAGTTTACTCAAACTCATGTCCATTGAGTCAGTGATGCCATCCAACCATCTCATCCTCTGTCGTCCCCTTCTCCTGCCTTCAATCTTTCCCAGCAACAGGGTCTTTTCCAATGAGTCAGTTCTTCACATCAGGTGGCCAAAGTATTGGAGTTTCAGCTTCAACATCAGTCTTTCCAATGAATATTCCGGACTGATTTCCTTTAAGATGGACTGGTTGAATCCCCTTGCAGTCCAAGGGACTCTCAAGAGTCTTCTCCAACACCACAGTTCAAAAGCACCACAGTTTGGTGAACTTGGAAAAGCACATTTAACTTATAAGGAGAAAATATTTCATTATTCTTGCAACTTGTCCCCATAAATACCAGCCTTCCCTAGAAAAGCATCTGGCACCCACTAGGTAGTCAACAGATATTTGTTGGAAAGATTAACTGAAGAAATGGATAAATGTAAAAACTCTGCAATCTTGGGACTCTGTTAGCAAGATTCAAAAATAGTCAATGGTGGCTTCAAGGCCTAAGGTAATAGGAACAAAAGGACAAGACGTTCCATTTAGGAAGGACACCTAGTTTATATTTGAAGCTGACAATCCACATTCCAGAAGTAATTTTCTGCCTGAGGCCTGTCAAGACTGGGGCTAGACAGATGCGAAAGGGCAAACACTATACGAGTCCCACTTACATGAGGCGCTGAAACCAAGTAAGACCCTGGGGGGTGGCTTCTGGGAACCCCAGCTCTTCTGTGTCCCCCCGTTTCTTGATTGTAGGAAATAGGCTTCGGCCTCCAAGACCTACCTTGAGTTACAAAGGAACAAACTGTCCAAACAGTTGCTAATCAAGGAAGAGAGGGGATGGAGAGACAGGGAAGGAGCAGCCAAGAAACAGCAGTGCAGTCTGGGGCAGGGCCCTGGCTCTGACTCAAGGGCTGCACGCAGCGGTGTCTGTGAGCTCCTCTGCAGAACTAAAGCCCCCAACACGCAGAAGATGTTGACTATTTGATGAAGGGTTCTTCATTCCAGAGAGAAGGTCACAGTTTGATAACCTCTAGAACCACAGTAGCACAAGCTGGAATCAAGATTTCTGGGAGAAATATCAATCACCTCAGATATGCAGATGACACCACCCTTATGGCAGAAAGTGAAGAGGAACTCAAAAGCCTCTTGATGAAAGTGAAAGAGGAGAGTGAAAAAGTTGGCTTAAAGCTCAACATTCAGAAAACGAAGATCATGGCATCTGGTCCCATCACTTCATAGGAAATAGATGGGGAAACAGTGTCAGACTTTATCTTTTGAGGCTCCAAAATCACTGCAGATGGTGACTACAGCCATGAAATTAAAAGACACTTACTCCTTGGAAGAAAAGTTATGACCAACCTAGATAGCATATTCAAAAGCAGAGACATTACTTTGCCAACAAAGGTCCATGTAGTCAAGGCTATGGTTTTTCCAGTGGTCATGTATAGATGTGAGAGTTGGACTGTGAAGAAAGCTGAGCACCGAAGAATTGATGCTTTTGAACTGTGGTGTTGGAGAAGACTCTTGAGAGTCCCTTGGACTGCAAAGAGATCCAACCAGTCCATTCTGAAGGAGACCAGCCCTGGGTGCTCTTTGGCAGGAATGATGCTGAAGCTGAAACTCCAGTACTTTGGCCACCTCATGCAAAGAGTTGACTCATTGGAAAAGACTGATGCTGGGAAGGTTGGGGGCAGAAGGAGAAGGGGAAGACAGAGGATGAGATTGCTGGATGGCATCACTGACTTGATGGACGTGAGTTTGAGTGAAATCTGGGAGATGGTGATGGACAGGGAGGCCTGGCGTGCTGCAATTCATGGAGTCGCAGAGTCAGACAAGACTGAGTGACTGAACTGAACTGAACTGAGAACCACAGAAGCTCATCAGGAGACCATCTGAGGCCAGATTACAGGAGTGCAGGCCCTGCACACACCGTGATCCTTATCAGCAATCTTGCCCTTAAATCATCACCAAGAAAAAGAAATGCAAAAAAGCAAAATGACTGTCTGTGGAGGGCTTACAAATAGCTGTGAAAAGAAGTGAAGTGAAAAGCAAACGAGAAAATGAAAGTTATACCCATTTGAATGCAGAGTTCCAAAGAGATAAGAAAGCCTTCCTCAGTGATCAATGCAAAGAAATAGAGGAAAACAACAGAATGGGAAAGACTAGAGACCTCTTCAAGAAAATTAGAGATACCAAGGGAACATTTCATGCAAAGATGGGCTCGATAAAGGACAGAAATGATATGGACCTAACAGAAGCAGAAGATATTAAGAAGAGGTGGCAAGAATACACAAAAGAACTGTACAAAAAAGATCTTCACGACACAGATAATCACGATGCTGTGATCACTCACCTAGAGCCAGACATCCTGGAATGTGAAGTCAAGTGGGCCTTAGGAAGCATCACTACAAACAAAGCTAGTGGAGGTGATGGAATTCCAGTTGAGCTATTTCAAATCCTGAAAGATGGTGCTATGAAAGTGCTGCACTCAGTAGGCCAGCAAATTTGGAAACCTCAGCCGTGGCCACAGGAGGGGAAAGGTCAGTTTTCATTGCTGTAAAACTCCTCACCAGATCCCCAGGTTGGTCGCTCAGTCAACGGGGCATTGACACCCTGTAGTCCCTGTTGTTTTTCTTTTCTGCTTCACCCAAAACTCTGTCTCTGAGATGCAATTTGGCACCAGTGCTCAGCGTCAGTACACAGAAGCAGTAAATTCATAAAGACATAAAGTAGAAAGGGACTGGGGCAGAGAGGAAAGAGGATGTGAGGCCGCAAGAAAATGTTGATGATGCACACTTATTTATTTGGGCTGTTGCAGAGACAAACTCAAATAGAAGAGTTGCCTTTTGAGGTGCAGGCCAAACTACAGCTAAAGGCAGTTACACAAACTTGAAGTCCACTGTCTGGGTGCTGGACAGTTCAGTTCAGTTCAGTCGCTCAGTTGGGTCCGACTCCTTGCAACCCCGTGGACTGCAGCACGCCAGGCCTCCCTGTCCATCACCAACTCCCAGAGTTTACTCAAACTCACATCCACTGAGTCGGTGATGCCATCCAACCATCTCATCCTCTGTCGTCCCCTTCTCCTCCTGCCCCCAATCCCTCCCAGCATCAGAGTCTTTTCCAATGAGTCAGTTCTTCGCATGAGGTGGCCAAAGTATTGCAGTTTCAGCTTCAGCATCAGTCCTTCCAGTGAACACCCAGGACTGATCTCCTTTAGGATGGACTGGTTGGACAGTGGATGCTGTTTATTCAGACGGAACTACTCCACAAATTCTCCGGGCGAATTCTTGCCAGTCCTTAATATTTCAGTTTAAACATAATTTCCTTCTAAAGGCCTCCCAGAACCCACAGGCTTAGGTTGTACTAGGTGAATTTATCGCCTCTCTAGATATCTCCAGCTGCGTCAGCCGCCCCAGCCCTCCACTGCTTCCTCTGTGAAGAGCACTGGGTGGTCCTCCAAGGGCACTCAACCTCTCCCAGGAGGGGGTCCAGACTCTGCTGTGGTCTCCACCCACCCCATAAGAGGAAGGTTGCATGACTTAGCAGATGAAAATACGGGATGCCCAATTGCATTTAAATTTCAGGTAAACAAAAATAATTTTTTAGTAGAAGTATGTCTCATGCAACATTGGGGGCATATTTATACCAAGAAAAATATTCACTGTTTATCTCACATTCAAATTTGGGAGTTCACTGGCCGTCCAGGAGTTAAGACCCGGTGCTTTCACTGCCATAAGCCTGGGCTTCGATTTCTGGTCAGGGAACAAAGATCCTACAAGCCACATGGCGAAATAAATAAATTACTTAAAAAAACAATAAATGACATCTGAATTTGACTGAGTACTCTATTGTGTCTGGAGACTCTAAACACTATGGAGGACTTCTCCGGTGGTCCAGCATTTAAGACTCCACCTGCCAATACAGGGGACACGGGTTCAGTCACTGGTCCGGGAAGATGCCACAGGCCGTGGGACAACTAAGCCCGTGGCCACAGCTACTGAGCCCGTTAACTCTAGAGCCGGTGAGCACAGTGAGAGAAACTCATGCTCCGCAACTGGAGAGTCGGTCCCACCTACCGCAGCCAGAGAAAGTCCGAGAGCAGCTTCAAAGACCCAGGACAGCCGGAAGCAGATAAATACATATTTAAAAAAAAAATAAACAGTACTGAATCCGAAGAGACTTTGGCTGCTTCTTCACTGTTGAACTCAAGTGAAGCCCCAGGCCGCCAGATGTGGGTGTGGCTCCTCCAGTAGTTGGTCAGAGGATGCTGGCAAACACAACCCAGAAATACAGAGGACTTCTGCAGTAGTGAACACTGACAGACAGGAGGAGCCGGGCACGTGAGCGGTTCCTCCTTTCTCCCTCCAGCGGACGACAGTGAAGACTGGTGGTTTCCTAGGCTCTGTCGGAAGACACGTACATGACTCAGCAACTGTCTGTGTCTTTCCTCAGACTGTGATCAGCTCAGGAATCTGAGTCAGGAGATAGATGGGCTCCCGATCAGACATTTACAGCTGGCCTCCTGTCCACATTTCATGGGGCGCGCAGACGGGGACTTCAGCCTGGATACTTACAACCGTTAGCATTTCCTGAGACAAGAGTTAGGTGGGGTCCCGTTAAGGCATTGACAATCAGCCTCCTGTTTGCCCTCTGACTGGGAAGTAACAGACACACGGTAATTAGCTAGTCTTTGTCTCTTGTCAACACCTTACGTTAATAGTCACGGCAATAGCCACGGCAAGGACAAAGAGGCACAAACCCCGTCTGAGTAAAGGGTTAAGGGATCTCCAATCCCTGCCCCTTTTTGGGAAAAGGAGATGCTGCACTTGTGCAGAAAGGCTCCCTGTGGGTCTGACGTCAAGGGATAACACCAGGCCATAATCAGCCTTGCTCCTCCCAGAAGCTTTCACTCCAAGACCCATCTTGGCTGTGGGTGGGGTGGGGGGGTGGCGGTGGTTGTGCACACCCAGGGGAGGGTCCCAGGTAGGTCAGTGTGGAAAGAGAAACCAGATAATTGGCTAACGGTAAACAAAGGCCCAGAAGGACTGACCTATGAAAATGACATAGCTGCCTCTTTACTGCACTCCTCACTGGGGGACACCCAGACTCTTTCTCTCTGGATGTATATCTCTGCCTTGCTTCTGTCTCAGCTAAACAAACCATTTATCTGTGCGCTCTCCCATTTGTTGTTATGCTATATTTCTAACAGCTTACAGTTTCTGCCTCTGTGATAAATGCATTTTTCCCCAGGGGCAAAGAATACTGGAGTGGGTTGCCATTTCCTTCTCCAGGGGATCTTCCTGACCCAGGGATCAAACCTGGGTCTCCTGCATTGCAGGCAGATTCTTTACCAACTGAGCTACAAGGGAGGCACAGGCTACCTGGGTTCAGTTCCTGGGCAGGGACTTAAGATCTCACTTCATGCCACTGCTCACAGCTGCCTCGCTGAGATCAAACTCACCCCTTGATTTGCTCTGTCTCTTCTGCTGCCTTATCTCCTTTTTTCTTTTGACATTTGCTTCACTGGGATTGTACCTCACAGGGAAACATTAGTGAATGCAGAAAATTGATGAATATTAATGAAAAGACACTTGCTCCCTGGAAGAAAAGCTATGACCAACCTAGAGAGCACATTAAAAAGCAGAGACATTACTTTGCCAACAAAGGTCCGTAGTCAAAGCTACGGTTTTTCCAGTGGTCATGTATGGATGTGAGAGTTGGACTATAAAGAAAGCTGAGCACTGAAGAATTGATGCTTTTGAATTGTGGTGTTGGAGAAGACTCTTGAGAGTCCCTTGGACTGCAAGAAGATCCAACCAGTCCATCATAAAGGAAATCAGCCCTGAATATTCATTGGAAGGACTGATGCTGAAGCTGAAACTTCAACACTTTGGCCACCTGATGTGAAGAACTGACTCATTGGAAAAGACCCTGACACTGGGAAAGATTGAAGACAGGAGGAGAAGGGGATGACAGAGGATGAGATGGTTGGATGTCATCACCGACTCGATGAACATGTGTTTAAGTAAACTCTGGGAGTTGGTGATGAACAGGGAGGCCTGGCATGCTGCATCCATGGGGTCACAAAGAATCGGACATGACTAAGAGGCTGAACTGACTGATTAATGAATATTATATTGTTCCTCTATATGCTCCACAGAATCCCTTGCATTTATCACTATTTGAATGGATGCTTGTTCTCTCCTCTAGGTTAAACTGTGGACTTCCGTGGTATCTCATATGGTAAAGAACCTGCTTGCAGTATAGGAGACCCACGTTCAGACCCTGGGTCAAGGAGATCCCCTGGAGAATGGGATGGCAGCCCATTCCAGTATCCTTGCTTGGAGAATTCCATGGACAGAGGAGACTGCCAGCTACAGTCCATGGGGTCGCAAAGAGCTGGACAAGACTGAGCAACCAACACTTTCACTTTCTAGTAAACTGTAAGCTCCTTATGGGAAGAGCCTGGATTTTATCTGTTCATCACTGTATTACTCAAGGCAAATGCTACATGTGGTACATAGCAAAAGCCTAATTAATATATGTTACTACTGGAAGGATAAACAAGTGAATAAAGCCAACAAAGCTGCTAATATTTTGAGAACATTTCCCTGGTAAATCAGATCTTTTTAAAAATTTTTATTGTGATAATAGTCACATAAAACCTTCATGTTAGCCATATTTAACTGTACAATTCAGTGGCACTAAGTCCCTTCACTTCCTACTTTGCTGTGCAGCTCTCTTCACCATCCATCTCCTGAATCTTCACCCTCCTGAACTGAAACTCTGTCAGCATTAAACACCAACACCCCATTTCCCCTCACCACCCCATCCCCGGACCCTGACACCTACCAATGTACTTCTCACTCTGGGCCTCCCTGGTGGTTCAGACAGTAAGCAATCTGTCTGCAGTGCAGGAGACCCAGGTTCAATCCCTGGGTTGGGAAGATGCCCTGGAGATGGGAATGACAACCCACTCCAGTATGCTTGTCCGGAGAATTCCATGGACAGAAGAGTCTGGCAGGCTATAGTCCATAGTGTGACAAAGAGTCAAACATGACTGAGCGACCAACACACACACACACACACACACGCACGCACACACACACACACACACACACTTTCTGATTCTATGAATTTGACCATTCTAGGTATGTCGTAGAAGTGGAATCGAACAGTACTTATCTGCACCTAATGTATATTGCAATGCATTTTAAGGTTACTGAGTGGTTGATAATGAATTTTCAAGCTGAAGCCAAATGATTATAGGATTTTTGTTTCGATTTGCATCAGTATCTTTGAGCACTTACTCAGCCTAGCTTGTACTGCTTATATTTCTTACTGCAAAGTTTACTTTGGCTTTCTGGTCTATAATTGTATCTTAGTGAGTTGGGGAGAGTGTAAGCCTAGTGTCTTGTGTAACACATGAATTATAAGAGCCCAGAGGGGATGTCCCTGTATGAGCTTCTGTCTTATTTATATCTGATCTGGTATGTAAAGCTCAGATCCTGCAGGACTGAACTCATACCTATTTCCACACCCGCCTTGGTCCCCATCCCTGCCAAGTGTGTGCATCTATGGAAGGTGGCCTGGAGGTACTTGGTCCTCACTTGTTCCTTTAACCACTCCCTAACCCTCCTACACAGTGTGCGAGGAGGGCTTGCCCAGAGGGTGGGGCAGAGGTTGAGGAAGAAGGAGCCAGGATCACAGAGCTGACTTGCCCCATCTGATAACAGGTCCACCAGCTGACAGTCAAGAGAAGGACTAAGGAAAATAGGGGGAGAATAGGTGGGGGGGGGGGATGGGAAGAAAGGTCAGTATAATGCAAAGTGGAGATAGGCGGGGCTTATTGAAAAATTCTCATTATGAAAACACCAAACTTGAGTTTTGCTAATATAGGTCAGAGCCCTGATTTGGGGTTTTCCTAGGTCTTTTTTAATTTTTTCTCACTGTATTTCATGAGGGATCTTAGTTCCCCAACCAGGGATTGAACCTGTGCCCACTGTAGCAGAAGTGTGGCACCATCCTGACCACTGGACCACCAGAGAATTCCCTTCCTTGGTCTTAAGTAGGCCTTTCTGTCCTCCTTTCCTCCTGGTCTTCTCTTAGAACTAGGATTTTAGTTATTTATTTATTTTTAAATTTTCGACCACTCTGGGTCTCTGTTGCTGCGCACGGACTTCCGCTGGTCGTGGCTGTGGCTTCTCCTCATGGCAGCATCTCTTAGAGGCAGAGCATGGACTCTAGGGAGCGTGGACTCAGTAGTTGGGGCCCACAGGCTTAGTTGCACAGCGGCATGTGGAATCTTCCCAGACCAGGGCTCAAACTTGTGTCCCCTGCATTGGCAGGTGGATTCCTAACACTAGACCCCCAGGGAGGTCCCTTCCATTTCTATCTTGGCAAATTAGGGCAATGTGGGGCAGTAAAAGTAACCCAGGGTTAGAAATCTGGAGACTTGGATTCTATTCCTCATTCCGATCTAACCTGCTGGTGACCACAGACAAGTCAGTTCCCCTCTCTGAGTCACTGTTTCCCAACCTGTAAAATAAGAGGGTGTGTTGAACTCCTTTCCAGAGTCTGCATGAGTCTGCAATCCAGTCCCAGCCTGCCTCAACTTGAAAGCTGTGGCTGTGATCTTCAACTGGAAAAGTTGAAGAAGATTCTGTTCTGTCTGGTCGCGGCATGTACGTTCACCCACATGTTGCTCCTGCTGACGCTTCCTCCTGGTGACTTGTTTCCCTGTGCGGCTTGTCATTTGTGACTCCTGGGCTCCTTTTCCACCGGGGCTTGCTGTGGGAGGCTGGTTTGCCTTGGTTTGTTCAGCTGCCCCTCCAAGACGGTCTTAACTTTGTCTCTGCTGAGGCCTTACAACCCGTGAACCAGTGTTTGTGTTAATTGCTTGGTTTGGAGTCTCTGTGACCTCAGACCTCACACCTGTGTCAACATTAGCCTGTTGCCACAGATCAGTTCGTAGGTTCTCTGACCTCGGGGAAGAGGCAGGCAGCCTAGTCATTTTCCATGGGCATGTGAGTGGAGGTTTCCTCACCCACAGGTGCAGGCAACCCTTCTTGACCCCCATGAGCACTGCACTCAGGACCAGTGGCCGACATGACCTCCCATGGCAGGTCATGACCCCAAACCCCTGCTCTGAGGTCCGCATCTGGCTCAGAAAGCCCCCAAGCCACGAGGCTTCCGCACGCCTCCTGCTCGGATTTTGAGTTCTCTTCCCAGCACCCGCAGCTCGCCCTTTCTGGGTTTTCAGCTTCAGTCTTCGTGTTTGCAGAACAGCGCCTGTGCCCGTGTGCCTCGGGGAAGGGGAGTCCCCCGGGTGGGCTTGGCCAGCCCAGACCCCTCTTGCTGTGCCCGTTCGGCCCAGCTGCCTTTTCCATAGATCCAGGGGGCGGTGGCATGTACATTGTGGCAGGAGGGCTTGGGAGGCAAACTCTCCTGCTCTCACACCCCTTCCCCCAGGAAGAGAGCCCCTTCCCTGAGCCTGAGACCCTTCTCCAGAGCTAGCTCTCCTTTGCAGGGCAAGATGGGGGCCCAGGGGGACCTGCTTTCTCTCTCCCTGTGGTCCTCGGAGAAAGATGGAAAACAGCTTGCTCATCAAGTAGACAGAACAGACTGTCTCCTGAGAGTGGGCAGGGGCTGGGGACAGGGGCTGGGGTGGCGGGCGCCCCGCTGACGTGGAGAGAGGGCGAGAGGGCGAAAGCTGAGGTCCTGGGGAGAAGGGTTAGGCCAGCTCACAGGCAGTGCGATGCTGCTGCCGTTCAGTTGCGTCCAGCTCTTCGTGACCCCAAGGACTGCAGCACGCCAGGCTGCCGTCCCAGCTTCCCCTTCATTTCCTTCACATTCCCCTTCCCCCTTCCCCTTCACACACAAACCTGGTGTGTGGTGTGTGTGTGAGAGAGAGTGTGTTTGTGATTGTGTATGCATGCGAGCTTGTCTATGCGCATGTGTGAGTTGTGTGTGCGTATGTGAGTGTTTGTGTAACTGTGTATGTGTTTGTGACTGTGTATCTATGTGTGTATGTATTTGTTAGTGTGTATATGTGTGTGTGAGTGTGTATGTGAATGTGTATATGTTTGTGTATGTTTGTTACTGTGTATCTATGTGTGTATGTGTTAGTGTGTATGTGTTAGTGTGTATGTGTGAGTATGTGTGAGTGCATATGTGTTAGTGTGTATGTATGTGAATGTGTATAAGCATTAGTGTGTGTGTGTGTGTTACTGTGTATCTATGTGTGTATGTGTATGTGTGAGTGTGTATATGTTAGTGTGTGAGTATGTATGTGAACATGTATATGTATTAGTGTGTGTGTGTTTGTGACTGTGTATCTATGTATGTGTGAGTATGTGTGAGTGTGTATGTGTTAGTGCATGCGTATGTTTGTATCTGTGCGTGTTTGTGAATGCATATATGTGTTAGTGTGTATGTGTGTTTGTGAGTGTGTATGTGAGTGTGTGTGTGCATGTGTAGAGAGAAGTTCACGGTCAAGTCACAGGGAGTCAGAAGAGCTCAGGTGGAATCCTCACCTCGTCTTCTTGCAAACTGATGCTCCTCTCTGGACTCCCATTTCCTAATTCTAATTCTCCAAGTTAGAGGACTGGATTAGGTTTGTAGATTGTAAACGTGATTTTAGCAGTGGAGCCCTTACTTCCCAATGCAGGCCTTCATGGAAACTAGTCCACAGAATGTGTAAGAGAGCCGCCACCTCTGACAAGCAAGGACCAGCCTCCACACCCAGCGGCTTCATTTCCTTCATGGGGTCCCTGGAACATAGTCTGAAAACTGCCAGTTTGTGTACAATGTCTACAGTTTCTCCCAGCTGAGGTTTTATAACTCTGATTAGAAGGGGAAAAGTTCACGAGGCAGAGCTGAAGCAGCATGATTTTCCTGAAAACAGGAAGTCAGAGCTACCAAACTGTGAAGCCAGGGCTTTTAGACCACACCGCATTCTTTCTTAAGGAACCTTTCACCTCCTTTTGGGTGAATTGTTGACAGCAACGGCCAGCTGCTGTGTAGACATGGGAAGATTGCTGGGCTGAAAGGGAGCATTCTCAATAGCCAGCTGTGACTCATTTGCAAATTATTTCACCGCTTCGAGCCTCAGTTCTTTGTGAAAAGAAGGGAGTGGAACAAGCTAGTCCTCAGAGGTTACTGATGGCTAAGAATGTTCTGAGATGGAGAAAGTTATTAGTGTGTTCACAAAAATTGTGTGTTCAAGTGCTATGTTTCAGGCACCACTTGCTCTGCATGGGGATTATAGCCTAACAGGAAGACAGACACCGAACAATGATGCATTATGTGAAAAAGAAAGTACTGGCTGACAAGTGACCAGAGAGGAACATCTCAAGTTGGACCAGAGGGTCCGGGTGGTCTTCCAAGACAGAGGGAGATAGAGACAGAGTCACAGTGAAACACGCAGGTAGAAAGAGATAGAGAGACAGACACAGAAGAGAAGCAGAGAGACAGAATGAGGACAATGATGCAAAGGGCATCTGAGATGACTGCAGATTAGGGAGAGAAATTTGATTTCAGCTGAGGTTAGAGATATGTGTGACCCAGAGAACCAAGCGAATTCACTGTCTAATGCCCCAACCTGTGGGCAAAGCAAACTCTTTGGTCATCTTTCTACTCAACTTGGCTCCAAAACGTTTGAGCAAGCAGCTTGCACAAAATAACCCGAAATAACGGATTAAAAGAACTGTGGAAGAAACAGGAGAGACCAGAGCCAGGAGTAAGAATAGAGGTGCTCGTCACAGTGACCTCAACTCTGGCTACAGACGTCACAGACTTTACTCAAACTTGTCAGCGATCGAAGTAGAAAGAATTTGTGTTTCCATGTTCAGTGGGACAATTCACAGTGTTAATGCAATTATTACAGTAAAACTGTTGATAGGAAAGCCGTCAGAGTGTAAAATTCCTCTGGGGTCCTCCAGTATAAACCATTCATTGTGGATGTTGATACAATGTTGTCTGCTAAACTCTTCTTTAATCACTCTCTTTTGTCTGGCTTAATCCAGTGGGAGACTTAAAAGCATCAACCACCACCCGCCTTGCAGTAATATTATGCCCCTAACCCTGATATCCTGATACACTGCTGTCTAGACTGTTCTCCTCCGGAGCCTGCAGCACAACTGGTCCTTTCTTTACCTGAGTACAGAAAGTTAAAGTCTTAATCACTGAGTCGTGTTTGAGTCTTTGTGACCTCATGCACTGCAGCCCGCCAGGCTCCTCTCTCCATGGAATCCTCCAGGCAAGGATATTGGAATGGGTTGCCATTTCCTTCTCCAGGGGAATCTTCCCAACCCAGGGATTGAACCTGGAGTTTCCTACATTGCAGGCAGATTCTTTACCTTCTGAACCACCAGGGACCTTGGGTTGAAGCTTCATTACTACTGTTACCTTTGAAGAGCGTTGTTCATTCATATTAATTTAATTAATTCAATTTTAACATTTTGGTTTCTCCTCGTTTCACAGTTATTTGGGAATAAAGCCATTTATAAGATTGTTGCATTAACAAATCCACTTTTGAATAATACTTTTTGAATTGCTGTTTTAAAAATAAAGTTCCTGGTCTAGAACTCCTCATACAGAACTTCATGGTGGTCTTATTGAAACTAGTCCTAACTATTTAACAGAAGCCAGTCAGTCCTCCTTTCTATCATGCCCTGAAATCATGTCTGACTTGAGAAATTAGTCTTTTCTTTTTTTTTTTAACAGAATTTGTTTTAATATTTTCTTCATCTCTGGATGATGCCAAGCATACATGTGAGAATATGTATTCAATTAATGGACTTGGTATCATGTAGACATACACTTAAGATCTTAGCTTGTGCGCCTTCGGATATGTTACGTAACCTCCTTCCTGAGGCTTACATACTTTATCTCTTAGATAAAGATGATTAAAACCCGTCTCATACTTTGGTTGTGAGAATTAAAAAAAAAAAATTGTGTATATCAGAGACTTTCTGTAGTATGTAAATGAGGACAATAAACAATCCTGTCTAACAGGGTCATTTCAAGGATTAAAAGAGTACATTTGAAGAAACATTGGGGAGGGAAAAATCAGTTTGATATTGATAGTGGTCACACTTCATCCAGGGTACGATACAGCTGTCCTATTACATTGCTGTCAGGAGGCTGCATTTGTAGCCACTCTAGAGAGAACTTGGCAGTTCTATAAAAACTTTTAAATATGCATGTCCTGTAGGCAGCAATTCAACTTCTCAGTTTTACCATAAAAGTGCATATTAGCAGGAAGGGTGTATACAAATGTGTATGTTGCAACACTCTTTGTCATAAATTAGCCAAAACTGGAAACTCCCTGGATGTCCAGGGAGGAATAGGTGCGTAGATCCTGGCGTGTCAGTTCTGCAACAGTGGAAAAGACTGAGGCAGAATTATATGTATAACATGGAAAGAGGTCCAGGAAGCAATGATTAAAGTTTTTAAAAATCAGCATATAGAAAAACCAATCAATATGAATTTCACTTATGTGAACACATATAGAGCCACACAAAACAGCACTATATATTTTTGACTGGTACATACAAGAATATTATTAAGCAGAAAAAGTATAAATTTACATGCCAGTATAAACCATAATTACCTCTTGGGGAGTGCAGGAAGGGGTTGAAATGGAGGGTTACTGTTTAAAAGAAGCATTTGGGACTCTCCTGGTGGTCCAGTGGTTAAGACTTTGCCTCCCATTGAAGGTGGCACCAGTGTGATCCCTGGTTGGGGAGCTGGGATCCCACACACCTCCTGGCCAAAAATCCAAAAAGCATAGAACAGAAACAATATTGTAATAGACTAAATAAAGACTCTACCAAAGAATGATCCAGATCAAAAATATTTCTTTAAAAATAAAAGAAATATGCCCTTCCCTATGGTGTTCCAATATTTTTAAATGGAGAATCTCCACATATGTTATAGAGTTGGAATACAATTTTTAAAAGCTTTGGGAACAATGCCTGGCATATAATAAGCTTCTAATAAGTGTTAATTCCTTCCTTTGACATAAAATTTTTAAATCATCTGCCAAATGAATTGAGATTTATTCATTAATTAAGCAAATACTTATTAACACAGAGTTTGTCCCAGTCATATCCTATGCTTCAGGGACACAGTAGAGAGATGTTTACAACTTGAGTAGAAGACAGATAAGTAAAAAAGAAAAACCTGCAGTCTCACAGGAGCTGATAGATGAAATAGAGGATGCTACGGGAATATACCACAGTAATGCGGAACTTCCTCTGAAGGAGTCAGAGACCAAGGAAGGCTTCACAGATGAACTTCAAAGTCATAGCCCCTTCTGTACATGTTGTTGCTATTTAGTCATTAAGTTGTGTCTGACTCTTGTGACCCCTTGGACTGTAGCCCACCAGGCTCCTCTGTCCTTCGGATTTCCCAGGCAAGAATACTGGAGTGGGTTGCCACTTCCTTCTCCAGGGGGTCTTCTTGAACCAAGGATCAAATCCCTGTCTATTGTATTGACAGCCAGATTCTCTACTGCTGAGCACCCAGGGGGCTCGTAGGAGCCCCCTCCTACGTATAAACTGCCAATAACCCAAGTGGTCAGAGAATGGATCAAATCCCAGCATGAATTAAAAGGACTGAGGCAGAAGAGTTATAGCCAAAGTTAAAGCAGCTTAAGGATGACTGTCATGGTTCACCATGATCTGTACCCACAAGCACTAAAGAAGCAAGACTTCATAAGTTTTGCTCTTTGCTCGAGAACTATCTTGTAAAATAGGATCAGAGACAAATTAAAATCCACATTCAGTTCTGCTGCAGACTTACTGAGTTGGCTTTCCTATCTCAGACCATGTCATAGTGTGGGGCCCCTTCCGAAGCAATTCGTGAAAACGACGGGAGGGTTATCTGAATCATGTTCCGGGCTGCAGTCAAACTCTGGAGAAACAATAGAAAAGATACAAATTCTAGTACATGAAGGGAAATTCAACTGGACACAAAGTGAAAACAGAGGGTAAGCCAAACATCCGCGCAGGGCCAAGAGTGAGAAGTGGTTTAGGGAACAGACGTGGAGTCAGAGCTGCCGGAGGCAGTCTCTCTCCTCTGACTCTGTCTCTTAAGTCAGGTCCCACCCAGTCACTCGGTGGTTTCAGCCGTGAGCATTAGCCACATGGCACTCTGATCTCCTTCAGAGCTTCTGCATTATCTTTGCTCTTTGCTCACTGTGACTTGCTCACAGCTTTGGATCTGCTGGTTTAGGTCCCTATTTCTAGCCCCAAGGAACCCTATGACCCTGCAGATGGGACCTTAATCTCTTTTCTTTTTAGACACACAGTCTACATGTATCTTATTGCTTTGCTGGCTCTGAGTAACCATTTCTAAACCCAACTCAGTGAGGGCTCTCAGGTTCCTAGTCTAGAGTCAGCCTTCCTGGTAAGGATCAACCTTTGGACAGATCAGTACCCAAAGAAAGGGGAAGAAAATGTTTGTTCCAAGTCATGAATGGATTGATATGAGTGGTACTTTGTAAAGAGGTCTCTAACGAATGTTCGTGGTCATAAGGCCATGCTCCAGCTGGCTCTAAGGTATCAGCCACACAGCGCCTAAGGCCATAAAGCTAAGGGGTGTCACCAAAAATACCTGAACACAACCTAATTGTCCATTGACAGAGAAATGGATAAAGAAGATGTGGTGCACATATACACTGGAATATTACTCAGCCATCAAAAAGAATGAAATCATGCCATTTGCATCCAGCCACATGGATACTGTCACCCTGCTTATTTAACTTATATGCAGAGTACATCATGAGAAAGGCTGGGCTGGAAGAAGCACAAGCTGGAATCAAGATTGCCGGGAGAAATACCAGTAACCTCAGATATGCAGATGACACCACCCTTATGGCAGAAAGTGAAGAGGAACTCAAAAGCCTCTTGATGAAAGTGAAAGAGGAGAGTGAAAAAGTTGGCTTAAAGCTCAACATTCAGAAAATGAAGATCACGGCATCTGGTCCCATCACTTCATGGGAAATAGATGGGGAAACAGTGGAAACAGTGTCAGACTTTATTTTGTGGGGCTCCAAATTCACTGCAGATGGTGATTGCAGCCATGAAATTAAAAGACCCTTATTCCTTGGAAGGAAAGTTATGACCAACCTAGATAGCATATTGAAAAGCAGAGACATTACTATGCCAACAAAGGTCTGTTTAGTCAAGGCTATGGTTTTTCCAGTAGTCATGTATGGATGTGAGAGTTGGACTGTGAAGAAAGCTGAGCACCGAAGAATTGATGCTTTTGAACTGTGATGTTGGAGAAGATTCTTGAGAGTCCCATGAACTACAAGGAGATCCAACCAGTCCATTCTAAAGGAGATCAGTCCTGAGTGTTCTTTGGAAAGAATGATGCTAAAGCTGAAACTCCAGTACTTTGGCCACCTCATGCGAAGAGTTGTCTCATTGGAAAAGACTCTGATGCTGGGAGGGACTGGGGGCAGGAGGAGAAGGGGACGACAGAGGATGGATGGCTGGATGGCATCACCAACTTGACGGACGTGAGTCTGAGTGAACTCCAGGAGTTGGTGATGGCCAGGAAGGCCTGGCGTGCTGCGATTCATGGGGTCGCAAAGAGTCAGACACGACTGAGCGACTGAACTGAACTGAACTGACATGGATGCACCCACAAAGTGTCCTACTGAGTGAAGTAAGTCAGACAGAGAAGGAGAAATATTGTATGACATTCTTTATATGCGGAATCTAAAAAGAAATGATATAAACAAACTTCCAAAGTAAAAAATACATTATTTTCTATCACAAATAATCAAAATGGAAACCCCATCAGTCTATGACCAGAAGAATAAAAGGAATAAACAAATCTTTGTGGGGCCTAATTATGCAGTAGACATGTAGGTTGGGAGTCCTATCTGAAATAGCTCCTTTAACTTATTACTCAAATTCCTATTATGACTAATAATAAGTGGGCCACTTATTTTTTATGCCAAGGTACATATAGGAAAATTTAAATTGTTTTTTAATTCAAGGAACTATAAGACACAGAGTGAACATCGGCTTCTTTCCTTGAGTTTTTTCAAGGCATCTTTTATCTCCTTGTTTCTCAAACTGTATATGATGGGGTTCAGCTTTGGGACTCACAACTCCACAGAACAAGGACACCACCATATCTGGCCCAGCGAGTAGCCAACACCGGAGTGGAGATATGCAAAGAGACCAGGGCCATAGAAGAGAGTCACTGTGATCAAATGAGAGGCACAGGTATTGAAAGCTTTTGTCCACCCTGGGGTTGAGCGGATCCTCGTGACAGCAGCAATGATGTAGCCATAGGAAACCAAGACAACAAGAGCTGATGTCCTGAACGAGCGAGGTCACTCCCTGGCTGAGGAAGGGGCTGAAACAAGACAAGACCAGCAAGGGTGGCAGGTCACAGAAAAAGTGGTGAATGACCCGTAGCCCGCAGAATTGGAGCCCGGATACAGATCTGGTCTGGACCAGTCAGGTGAGGAGGCCTCCAGTGACGGCCATCCGCACACATGCTGCGACGGCCATCCGCACACAGACGGGGGCGTCACGAGGGCTGCGCAGAGCAGGGGCTGCGCAGAGCAGGGGGGGCTGCGCAGAGCAGGGGGGCTGCGCAGAGCAGGGGCTGCGCAGAGCAGGGAGGGCTGCGCAGAGCAGAGGGCTGCAGGGCTGCGCATGGCGGCGAACCGATCGTCCGCCATGGCTGCCAGGAGGCAGCACTCCGGGTCCCCATCCCGATGAAGAAGAAAAACTGGGCGGCACAGCCCATGAGGGAGATGGTCTTCTGCTCCCTGAAGAAGTCACAGAGCGTCTTGGGGGCTATGGAGGAGGTATACGAGAGGTCGATGAAGGACAAGTTACCGAGGAAGAAATACATGGGGGAGTGGAGGTGTGACTCCACCGCGATCAGGACTATAAGGCCCAGCTTCCACACCAGAGTCATGAAGAAGATCCCCAGAAACAGACTGAAAAGGATGACCTGAAGCTCGGGATGCTCTGAAAATCTCAAAAGGATGAAATGTGTCATCAGGTTGATGTTCTGGCCCAGGGCCAACTCTCTTCTCTCTGCTGCCTTCAGAGCCCCATGCGATTCCTGAGACAATGAAAATCCAGGTAAAGAAACCATTTGGTTCTGTCATGGAATCCTAGACCCTCAGAGCCCGAAGAGACAGTGAAAGGCAAATGTCTTACCTCCACCCAATGCAGAAATCCCCTCTACAGCATTTGTTGGGTTTTTTCAAAAGATTATCATCACCCTCATCTCATTTGTTTATGCAAAAGTGACCGGCCTCAGAATAGACTGCCATGTTTGCATTATCTGGATCATCACCTTCACTGTCCACATCACAGCTTTATCAAAGGCAGTTATTCATAGCACTGGGATTAAATACCACCCCCCTTTTTTTTTTCAGTTGTTCTGAGCAATGCTATGACAAATTTAGACAACACATTAAAAAGTAGAGACATTACTTTACGGACAAAGGTCAGTATACTCAAAGCTATGCTTTTTCCAGTAGTCATGTACAGATGTGAGAGTTGGACCATAAAGAAAGCTGAGCAGCAAAGAATTGATGCTTTTGAACTGCGGTGTTGGAGGAGACTCTTGAGAGTCCCTTGGACTGCAAGGAGATCCACCCAGTCCATTCTAAAGGAGATCAGCCCTGGGTATTCTTTGGAAGGACTGATGCTGAAGCTGAAACTCCAATACTTTGGCCATCTGATGTGAAGAGCTGACTTATTTGAAAAGACCCTGATGCTGGGAGAGATTGAGGGCAGGACGAGAAGGGGAAGATAGAGGATGAGATGATTGGATGGCATCACTGACTCAATGGACATGAGTTTGAGCAAGCTCCAGGAGTTGATGAGGGACAGAGAAGCCTTGTGTGCTGCAGTCTATGGGGTCGGAAAGAGCTGGACACGACTGAGCGACTGAACAACAAGCTTTGTGATTCGATTATTGAGCCACTCAGATTTATACTAGATTTTTTCTTTTTCGAAAATAAATTCCTAGAGAGGCAATTTTGTGTTTCTTATCATCATTGTCTGTTCTGACCAGGCTTTGTGGAGTCAAAATGTTCTTTTTCCTTAAAGCAGAGCAATGAAGCACTTAGAGATGTGAAAAACTGGCTTCCCCTTTAGAAATTAAAGAAAGGGTAAGGAAAAAAAGCTCCATGCTGTGAAATGTTTACACTCAACATTACCAACACCGTGTGTTTGACAGAGAAATGAAGATGATGTAGAAAGTAATAAAACATTGCTATTAAGTTCAAAATATTCAACATATTGCATGAGACAGTCAGGAAATAAATGAATCACACCCCCGTGCTTCAGGTGCGCAGAGAGCAGTGTTTGTCCAGTGCCCTGGGTCTGGGGCACAGCATCTGAGAGGAAATGTGTTTGAGGACTCCAACAATGAGGAAAGAGTCACCAGAATGAAAATTTTTGTGAGTGGTTGACAGGTGGTTCGTTCAAGATCTTTGTGTTAAAAATGAAAAAAGCATTTGCAAAAGCACAGACACCATAGCATTTGAGGAACGCTTAAAGTGTTAGCATGGCTGGAGCACAGAGTAATCAGAATTTAGAGAAGATAATTAAGTCTACCTTTGAGAGATGGCAGGGGCTGAACAAACTGTGAAAGGGCTTCAAAAGTGAAGATGATGAGGACATACGTTGAAATGTTTCATATATATAATTGCATTTATTGGCTATATAATGGTACCTATTGCATATATAATGGCACATACTGTGTGTGTGTATATATATATATATATATATAATTGTATATATGGATTTACATGCTCATATTTAATTTCAACCTTCTCTCCACTTCTGGACTTCTGTCCCCTTTGCCCTACTGTGTTCTTTTGATAAGAATTATCTCCTCTTCTGGGCTTCCCTGGTAGTTCAGATGGTAAAGAATCCACCTGCAATGAGGGAAACCTAGGTTTGATCCTTGGGTCAGGAAGATCTCCTGGAGGAAGGCATGGCAACCCACTCCAGTATTCTTGCCTGGAGAATCCCCACAGACAGAGGAGCCTGGCCGGCTATGGGGTCTCAAGAGTCAGACACGACTGAGCGACTAAGCACATACACACACCTTGCCTTCTACATAGCATATAGTTCATTGCTTTATTGACTATCAATGGTCTCTCTCCCTCCACAAGAATGTAAACTCAATGAAGTTTACGATTTTTTGGCATTTTTGTCTCTTTTGTTCATTGAAGTATCACAAGCACCTAGACCAGTGCTTGGCACATAGTACGTATTCAATATGTATTTGTTGAATAAATATCATGATAAGGAGTTTGACCTTTCCCCTACGGCCAAAAGAGAAAGCAAGAACATTTTATTTTTGCTTGTTTTTTAAATTAACTTTTTTCTGTAAACAGGTAACTAGATGTCAAATACTAATTAACAATATAACTGAGAGCAGAGCAGAAGCAGTGGAGAAGGTGAATGAAAGTGAAAGAGGCTGAGAAGGAAGACTAGAAAGTTGCCTCCCAGGCAGCAAGAAAGCTGATGATCATTTGAATTAAACAGGTAGATGGAGAAACAAACCCACCCTGGAGATGTAATGACATCATTCATTCTGCAGTAAGGAACCACATCTAGCCCGACAACCAGTCTCCCTGCTTCAAGTCTCACATTTACAGTCATTGTCAAAGGTATGTTTTAGCAAGTTTCATCCTGATTCTTGCTACTTCAGCCTCAAGGTTCTAAAATATCTAGTCTATTACATTTTTAGAGTGGGATACATGTCGACTGCCAATTATTTTATATGATTACTATGTCGATAACTTGGTTTCTTTGACCTGAATTATCTGAAGGTGAAGATAAAGAAATAGAGTACCTGACATACATTAAATTGCCTTATAATTATTTAACTAATATGCATATATATACACACTTATACACACACACATTAGTTTGTGTGATCTGAGAGTGACTATGTAGTTGTTTGGTATCAGAGGTGAAATTAGAACCTAAATCTCATTTTCCAGGAATAGCCCTTTCTGCTTTACCTTATTCTAAAACCTGGAGCTTCAGTGATCCCTAGAGAGAATCCAAGGAAACTTGATGATATTTTTACATTGTGGGCATACACATGCACATATTCATGAGTCTAGAATAGGCTAGAAACAAAATTGCTCATTTGAGTCCTGTTGCTCCTACCTTTTGGCTGTGTGACCTTGGGGAAAGATATTTGCCTTTCTGGATCTTAATCTTCCTATCCCCTGCCTATACAAGAAATTAACTCAGATCATTGTCTTCTACTCCACTTCCCTTCCTTCTTTCTTTCCATCTTAATTTCCATTAGTAAGTAGCAGAAACTTTTTAAAAATGAGATCTTCTGTAGAATTCCAGATTTATAAAATAGGTCTAGTCCAGCTCCTCTAGTTAAAGCCA